>NC_092334.1:490081363-490390909 GCF_046630445.1 Rutidosis leptorrhynchoides | reverse complement strand
ATATGGTTTAAAGAAAGGTGTGGTGACAAATAGGTGCACTTTGATAATAAGGTTCTTGAATATAGCGCCAGATATTGAGGTTGACAAAATCAAATGTTGCCTATGATTATGATATTCACGGACTAATTTAGAGATCTTAAATTTGACAACAAGAAACCGAGAAAGAGACAAAGGCAACTATCTCATTCAAATCCCGTGCTTTACAAGAGTAAATTTAAAGAAAAAGAAACTTAAAGATATGCTTCATATGATGACTTGGATGCATTTCTTCTCAAAGAAGAAATAAAGTAGGTTCGTCATGTACATTGTTCTTGATGTTGACTAGCATTGTATGAATGCAACAAAACTGACGAGGTATTTTCAATTGGGTGGTGATATTGTTAGATGATAGGTTAGTGGCCCAACCCGATTGTGGGCTTGGGTCCGTTAGGGTTTATTAGGTTATTAGGGTTTCATGTGTAACTATAAATATGGGCTAATGTTATCAGTAATATTCACGGGTTTCATTATCAAACATGGTAATCAGAGCTTAGGTCTATACGACCCGTCAATTCACCATCCATCCCTACTATCCAAAAAAAAACCCCTAATAATATTGTTCGTATTTATAGTAGGGTTATTAGGGTTTCATGTGTAACTATAAATATGGGCTAATGTTATCAGTAATATTCACGGGTTTCATTATCTAGCAGATATATGAAAAATTTGACGACAGGAAAGTGATATCGCCTATTTTATATATGTTTAGAAAATCATTTTAAGGCGATAATATTCTCATTTAAGCTAAATAATATCTTATTCTAATAAACATTTGATGTTTTATGTATTTGGAATAGTTTGTATGATTTTGTAGGTGAATTGATGAAAAGAGGAATTAAAGATGTTAAAAGATCGAAAGTTAGATGATTCACGGTGAGGAATAAAGAGAAGCCTAAGATAGTGAAAACATCTCACGTCTATTCATTTAGTTGTCATCTATCATATTGAAGAAATTCCAGAAACCCATAACTGCATAAAAGAGTCGCCGACGATCCAAAGAGCCGCTAGCCTTCATCCAAAATAGCCGCCGACTATCAAAAGAGTTTTCAACTTGGAAAAGAAGGTTCAAGAAGAGTCAAAAGAGCCGCCGGCTATCATTGCCAGCCGCTGACTAAATTGGGAAACAACCGACGGCTGTCCAGAGAGCCGCCAACTCGATTAAAATTCAAAATCCTGAGAGTTTTGCCCTATAAATAGAGAGGTCAACTGTAGAGTTTGATATCACTTTTCAATTTTAGTTTTATTACGTGTTTAGTTCGTTTTTCTCTCAAGACAGTTAAGGTTTACATTTCAAGCTTTCAAGAATTCTAATATCCTAACGGTTGTTCTTCAATATATTTAAGGCATTTCTTATTTATATTCAATGTTTACTTTAATTTATTCTTACATGTCTACTTCATATTTATTAATGTTTCTTTGTTTGATTATTATTTATAATTGCATGATGAGCTAAATTTGTTAGTATTCACTTGGTATTAACATGACCCCTAGTTAGGATTAATGACTATTTTCAAGATGTTTTTATAACTTGTTTGAATTAGAATTCTTATGCTTTAGTAAAGACCATCGTTTATCTAGAGATTGAGATAGAATTGTATGCGTGAGTAAAGTATAGGTTTGATGAACCTAGTTAATCCAAGTACTTGCCTCTTACTAGTTTTCTATGCATGTTAACCTAGGTAGTTATATTTGTTATTAATTGCGAACCAGTTGAAGATAATGAATTAACTACCATACATCTAAGTCTTGGAATGTAGATGACCTTTGCAACATATTATATGTCCACTCGATGTATAAAGTTGGAGATTTAATGCACCTAGTTGAATTAAACACTTAAGTCATAATTATCAACCTAATTTATGATAGGATATCGAATTACTAGTTGGTCTGACTTAGTAACTGGATATTTGAACTAAAGTACAAGTCATTTAAGCTATGCCATAATCAAAGATTTTACCATAGCTAGAGGAATTGTGACAGTCCAACTAAATACCTTTTTTTATTATATTGTCTATTTGCTAATTAATTATTCTTAGATTAATTACAACTCCCCAATCAACTGTAACATCTATAACAAAACTCAATAGCCATACTTTCTGTGGGATAAACTAGACTTGCATATTAGTTATTACTACCTTGATCAGGACTGTTGCGTGCAATATGTAGTTAGTTAGTTAGTTCAGTTTGATAAACTTAAGAGTCGGTCTACGCACATCAGAAGGTGCGCTTTCATGCATGCTTTTTAAACATAGTACAGCAAAAAAAACACAAAAGAGGTATACCGGGTTTAGTAACATTCACCCAAAAAGTACTTTTTCTTCCACGGTCGAAACTCTTCCTGAGAAAATGGTAGACCCGGAACTCTGGTTTAGGTTTGATTTTCAGCTTTTTAACTAAAGTTTTGAAATGTGGCGTACATCTTTCTAAGCAAAGAGTAGACCCGGATTTAGGAGTTCCGGTTTATGGTCAGAATTTTAGCTTTTTGACAAGAGTTTTTACTAGAGTTTAGTGTAATAATGTAACCCAAATCTGAGAGTTCTGAGTTTGGACTAGGGTTTTCTCTTTAGATACCATCATTCAATCATACCTAACACACTCCTACACTCATTTATGTCCAGAAACCAAATTAAAAATAATTCTAACTGAGTTAACCAAATTTCTAACAAACAATGGAAGATGATTGATATTTTCTTGCAAAATTACCCAAATCCGAATTCTCCAAACTTTTTCCGATCCTTTTCAGTTCATCTTAATTCTCCGAATTCTCCGAACTGTTTCCAATCCTTGGCAACCTCAAACCATAACACCACTAGCACCACTATTACTCCCTCCAGTTCCAGACTGTCATCTTGATTACGTTGAACTTGGATATAATATTACAGGTCCAACAGGTGTTCTCCAGGCTGCTTATCTTCGTTGAAGCTAGGTTCAACATAACTAGGATGAACATTCGAGGGCTACTGAGGATTTTATATTGGAAGTGCTCAAAGAGGCAGCATCTGATGAGAGCTTTGAACAAATTCGGTGGCTTTCTACGATACATTGGGCATATCATGATGATGGTAATAACATATCGGGTTTTGTTTCCAATTGTATATCAAAGTTAAATTATATATCCAATTGTGACATGTTGTTTATAATTGAAGTGGAGTCGAATTCAGGAGGAATTCCTAGATATAACTCACAATAATTCTAGCCATACGCATTTTAGTTAACCCATTTTCCGAAACTGGTCCGTCTACGGGTAACCCCATAAAACTTGAATAACTTGTAAAATAATGGGGGTTCATCGACAGGAAAGTGAAGGTGTGTGTCTCTGTATGTCACCTTTCAACTAGTGCGGTAATTAATGCGTGATCCATCTTATGAAATCCGATCGAAAAAACACCGGAAAAACCCGCTCGTCCAATATAAAGAAAGATGCGCTCGTTTATTTGTTTATTCTAATGAATCTTAATGTGATCCCAAAGATTTTTATTATGTCTTCTTGCTAACATCCGCATCTTTGCAATACTATCGTTAAATATCTGTAACATCCTGAATATGGGCCTAGACGTAAGATGACTATTTTTGCCTTATGTGTTGCTAAATGTCATTTTATGAATTGTATGTTTATAATTATTTGACTATTTGGTTGAGTCCGGTTTGTGACAAGGGTTACAGAACACGTTTGTTTGTTAAATTTGGACTTCGTTAGAACTACCTAACGAGGTGCGTAGCGTATCAGATAACTGGTAAATACCCGTGTAATATGGGGAGTGAGTTTTATACACACTCCTTGACTACTAGTGGCTTGTGACCATCCATTTTTTCCATTTGAGAACTCACACACTCGACCAAACACACCCTTTGATCTTAAACCCTAAATTGAATCTTGTTAAATAGTTAAATTCCAAGTTTGGTAATTCATTTCTTGTGATTTCGTGATTAAGATAAGGTAAGTATTTTACATTTTCATGCTTTAAATTATGTTGAAATTGGGTTTTTGTGTAATTGGGTAAAAAGTGTATTTTTCGCATGAATCTTGTTGTTTAAGTGTTTGTAATGTTGTTTAATGTTTAAGTATTGTTCTATGTATGTTTGTGCACCTTTGTGAGCTTTGAATCGACCAAAAACATCAAGGAATCGTGATTTTGGACTTCAACCCAATAGCAGATGTTGGTAGGTGTTCATCAACAACCACACGTGTAAGCTCATATCCGCGTGTAAGTTTGTACCCGCGCGTGTAGATACATGTGTAGGCTCAACCGCGCGTTTGGGCTTATCTCAGACGCGGGTAAGACTTACCCATGTTCTTACTTTCACCCATGCATGTGTGTGTACTGTTCATGCACGCGTAAGTGTTTTCCGCGCGTATATGGCTTATCATACCACAGTGGACACGTATAGACTTTCATGCGCGCATAACCGACTTTTACGCACATGTAGGGGACTCACGCGCGTGTGTGCCCTGTCAGGTTATAGGTCTTGTGCAATTTTGACCCAAGTGTACTTTTGATATGTTGAGCTGTTTAATTGTTTGATCATGATGTGTATGATGTTGGACAGTGTACTGAATCCGTATATGTTGTACTCAAGTGATGAAAATAAGCAGAAGACTCAGTAAGATTAGTCCACTGAGTTCTTGCGGATATCGGTGAGTGGAACTATCCTTTCGGATATTAGTATATATAGGGATGGCAACGGGCGAGAAAAAACTCGTGACCCGCGAGTATCCGATCCGCGACGGGTGGGTAACGTCATAAATTCTTACCCGCGGGCACGGGTACGGGTAAAAATTTATATCCGCCGATGGGTCGCGGGTTTATACTACCCGCCATGGGTAAAACTCGATCCGCAAATCCGTCTACTTTTTTTAAATTACCCGTGAGTTTATACATACAATTATTAAATTTAAAAGTGGTTTTAGTTATAATATAATAATTATTAGATATAAAATATTACATATAAGTAAAAAATAATAATTTTTAAGTCATTTTACATGTAGTTTGTATATATATGGTTTAAAATTAATAAAATTTTTGACTTTTTAATATATATTTTTTACTAAGTTGTATATTTTTATTACCCGCGGATCACGGGTATCCGCGGGTCACGGGCATGGGCGAAATATTTTTACCCGCGGGCGGATAACGGGTCTCAACGAGAAAAAAAACAACCCGACGGGCAGGTCGCGGGTATATAAGATCCGCGCCCATTACCCGCGGGTGCCATCCCTATGTATATAGTAGCAAGTTGTGCTACTGTGGTTATGTCCACTTGGTTAAATTGCATCGATTATATATATAATGTTGATGTACCATGTTGATTGTATGATTGTATGTGCACTTGTTGATTCAACCTTGATTTGTAAGGTTGAATGTCCCGAATCGGCCTTGATTTGTGAGGATGGACTCAAGAGGTCAACTTTGATTTGTGAGGTTGGGTTCGAATGTTACTATCTGTGTAGTATAGCATTGAATGATGCAGAAGTTGTGTCGAGATTAGTATGTGAAGGAGTCGGTAACAGGAAATATAGGTAGTGTAACACCCCTTATTTTAGGTGAGTAACGACGTTCCATATGTCGTCGGTAAAGTACCACTAAAAGCTGAAAAGTGCCACTAAAGCCTGGATGCATTCAAAAGTGCCACTAAAATTGTCAATTAAGAAATTGTAAAACTCAGTTTTCTGTTAAAGGAACGACGTTCCAGGTGAAGGAATGACGTTCCAAAACCAGGAACGACGTTGTGATCAAGGGAAATGGGTACCAGCGAACAGAACAAGTTAGAGGCCGCTTTAGGAATGACGTTCTTAATTAGGAACGACATTCCATATGAAGGAACGACGTTCCATACTGCAGGAACGACGTTCCTGTGTCTGGTCTAAGATTCTAACCCGTTTTAAAAAGGATTTTAAGTGGGGACAAGTTGGTCTTTTCACACATGGACGGCCTTATAGCATATGGATCAGTTCTAGATCCATTTCAATTGCATGTTTCACCTACTCAAACACTCTCAAACTTTCTAGAGTGAGAAACCCATTTCCTAGTGTGAGAAAGCCTAGATTGGAGGTGAAAGAGGTTGAATCTCTCCAAAGTGCAAGAGTTAACATTGTTCATCTTGCTTCTAGCTACGAGGTGATAGTGGTGGTAAGTCCTAACTCTGATTTTCATTCAATTTGAGGTTAGGGTTTGAGATTGCATGTTCTTGATATAACTCATCTAGCTTACAAATGGGTGTTAGAAGCTAGTGTGAGTGCTGATTGACCCTTGTTGGTGGGTTTTAGGTTGATAAATGTGTTGGTCATGTGTAGATATGTGATGTGTGCGAGGTGTAGTACGAAATAGATTATATTTTACTATGAAATACTATTAAATACGCTACAATTTTACACAAGTTATTTATTTATTTATTGAATGGATATACCTAAACCTTGCTACAACACTTATAGGCAGTGTACCTAATCGTAGAGTAGTGTAGTTTTTAGTAAGTCCGGTTCGTTCCACATGGATACAACTAAGTTTAACGCTATATTTATTTTAAACTATATTTGTATATATATATATATATATATATATATATATATATATATATATATATATATATATATATATATATATATATATATATATATATATATAAGTAGTATTATTATTATTATAAAAGGGGAGTTTTACCGTTTAATGACCGGTTTATCGATTTTAGAACTTAAATCACAATTAAAACCTAATGTAAAATATTAAAATTAAATATGACTTAATTTAAAGCGTAAAGTAAATGACGATAAATAAAAATGCGATAAAATAAAAGTACGATAATTAAAAGTGAAAGAACCCGTTCATATACATTATAAATGATTCACAATAGTTGATTACATCGCCAGGTATTTGACCTAGATACATTTTACAAACATTGCATTCGTTTTTAAAAGACAAACTTTATTCACATCTAAAGTTGACGGCATGCATACCATTTCATAATACATCCAACTATAATTGACTTAATAATAATCTTGATGAACACAATGACTCGAATGCAACGTCTTTCGAAATATTCCATGAATGACTCCAAGTAATATCTTTAAAATGAGCTAATGCACAGCGGAAGATTACTTTCAAACCTGAGAATTAACATGCTTTCAAGTGTCAACCAAAAGGTTAGTGAGTTCATTAGTTTATCATAATCATTCATTTCCATTATTTTAATAAACCACAAGATTTTTATTAAACATAATTCCAATAGCAGAATCCTCTCGTCTGCATAAAGGTAAAATCATTTCCAATAATATAATAGACCACAAGATTTTCATTTTTCATAAACATAATCCTCAAGCAGAATCCTCTCGTCTGCATTAAGATAAAATCATTCATATGGTGAACACTTGGTAACCGACATTAACAAAATGCATATAGAATATCCTCAAAACAGAATCCTCTCGTCTGTATAATAGAATCCTCTCGTCTGTATAACAATCGAAGTACTAAAGCATCCGTACCTCGGATGGGGTTTGTTAGGTCCATAGATCTATCTTTAGGATTCACGTCAATTAGGGGTACTGTTCCCTAATTCTTAGATTACCAGGCTAAAAGGGGCATATTCGGCTTCGATCCATTCAGCCATATAATGTAGTTTCGATTACTTGTGTCTATTTCGTAAAATATTTATAAAAGCAGCGCATGTATTCTCAGTCCCAAAAATATATATTGCAAAAGCATTTAAAAAGGGATCAAATGAAACTCACAATACCGTATTTTGTAGTAAAAATACATATGACGTCATTGAACAAGCGCAATGTTGGCCTTGGATTCACGAACCTATATTAATTATATATATTTATATGTTTGATCAATATCTGTCTAACAATTTAGGTCAAGTCGTAGTGTGTCACAATCCTAATGCTTGAGACTAAAGATGCAAAAGTCAACAAAAGTCATATTGACCAAAATGTCTTCCAAAATTTATACATGATTATTATATAGTTTAAATATAGTGGTTTTATTTATTTAAATGTTTTTAATAGATTTTATTAAAGTAAATAATATAGTTCTTTTATTAATAAATAAAATTTTATATTAAAATTTATATAATAAAAATATACTACCTCCGTCCCTAAATTATTGTCCTGTATTCCATTTTGGGATGTCCCAAATTAATTGTCTACTTCCATAAATAGAAAGGAAAGGAGATATTTCATTGGTGGATCTGGAGAGAGAAGATATTTCATTGGTGGAGAAATAAAGTTAGTGGGATTTCCTAAAACTGTGTGTTTTTTGTCTAGGGACAATTAATCTGGGACGGAGGGAGTACTTTTATATATCTTAAGTAATAAAATTTATAAAGTTCATTTAATATCATAAAAATAATGTAATAGGTATTATTAATGTAATTACATTATACGTAGTAAAATATCTTGTATCACATATTTATTTGATAAAATAATATTGATAATAATAATAATAAGTAAAAGTTGTATTATTTTGTAATAATTATTATTATTCTACTAATAAAAATAACAATAATTATATTTTCTAAAAATGATAAAATGATAATTTTTATTAACAATAGTACTAAAATGATAATGATAATGATGTTTCATATTAACAATGATATTTTTATTAAAAATAATAATTTTAGTAAAAATGATAGTTTTAATATTAATAATACTTTTAATAATAATAATAGTAAAATAATGAAAACGATATTTTTTCTTTAAATCAATATCTTACAATATCTTAATTTCATCATGATACTCATACACATTATTTCCTAATCGCTTCGTTTAATAGTTTTTAGTCGTCTTTTATATCGCGTTCATATTAATAATAATAATAGTAATCATAATAATTAGATGTTACTAATATTAGTTTTAATTATAATAATACTAATAATAATAATATTAATGATAATACTAATAACTATTTGAATGATAATAATAATAATAATAATAATAATAATAATAATTATAACCTTAACGATAATAACGATAGTAATAATAATAAAAATAACAATAATATCTTTTATTAATAACGATAATGATAATAATAATAATAATAATAATAATAATAATAATAATAATAATAATTATATTATAACGACGATAATAACGACGATAATAATAATCATTTTTAAAAATAATATAAAAATTCAATTGACTATAACTTCTAAACCGTTCATCGAAACCATTCGATATCTAAATGAAAAGTTCTCAATTTTTCGCTAGCTTTCCAACGACATGCATATCATATACCTTATCTTAATAGCATATGTATTTAATTCAAGATTCAACATAACCTATCTAACGACAATAACGAACGTATAAGCATGCATAATCCTATATACTCGAGCACTAGTCAGGGATACAGTAATAATATATAAAAGTTAAGTTATGAGTGCTCACGTATCAATATTGACATTCAATATTGCAGGAAAATTACGTAGACACAACGGAGATGATAAACACTAGTTTGACTCACGAGCAATACTCCCGAACCATACCCTTAACCTCCATAGCTATAACCCATAATTTCCTTAGCTCTATCCCGCTCGAAAAACAATTTCAAAATCACTCGGATAGCACTCCGTCGTAATATTTTATGTATACTAATAATATCTTGAAATAATACGGAGTAAATATATATATATGTAAATCGATTGAGAGAGTTTTGAGAAAAATATTTTCAAGTTTCTATGAAATAATGAAACCTATTGAATTCTATTTATAATAGATTTTTGAATTATTAAAGTGAATTATTAAAGTATGAATTATTAAAGTGAATTATTAAAGTATGAATTATTAAAGTGAATTATTAAAGTATGAATTATTAAAGTGAATTATTAAAGTATGAATTATTAAAGTGAATTATTAAAGTTAAAGTAAAGTAAAAATAAAGTAAAGGTAAAGTTTAAGTATAGTAAAAGTATAAAACTATGTACGTATAATACACGTATAAATATATATAATATTAATTTAAATCGTTATATATATTTAATAAAATAAAATATAAATATCGTTATCTTATCATACTGGTTAAGTAACGAGTTGTCAAAAGTGGTTCTAGATATTTATAAAAGTTATATACGTTTTAATTATAAATTTCTTTTTAAACTGAAAACGTTTTTGTACGTTTGAAACTAAATCAAATAAATATGATAATTTTATTTTCCAAAACTAAATATATTTAAGAATCATTTTGTTTAAAGGTTAAAATAATAGAAATCGTTATATCATAAAACGTTTTAGAAAAGTAGAATCATATATATTCATAATAGGTTTCAAGTTTTTAAATTACAGTCTGTTGGTGAAGCATGGGATAAAGTTCAAATGTTAAATAAACGTATGAAATCATCTTAATGAGAAATGTCGAGTTACTTAACTTGTCGATATCCAACATCTAAGTTATTTACACTCCACGTTCTTACTTATAAATCACTTTACCATTTTTCGAATGTTGTCAAAAAGAATAGATTTCTTAAATCACAGTGGACTGCATAACATAGACCCGTAATCATATCACAATGTATCTGATACATCAATCATTTGATATTATCTTCTAATTCCATCGATAAACATATTGAAACAAATACGTTCATGTAAAGTATAATACGTTTAATACTTTATTAATATTCTCAAGTTATAATATATATATATATATATATATATATATATATATATATATATATATATATATATATATATATAGATATATATATATACACATATATATACATATTTATTTATATATAACGGTTCGTGAATTGTCGGAATTTGGTCGAGGTTATAATGAATGTATGAACACAATTTAAAATTCTTGAGATTTAACTTAACAAACTTTGCTTATCGTGTCGGAATAATGTAAAGATAAAGTTTAAATTTGGTTGGAAAATTCTGGGTTGTCACAGTACCTACCCGTTAAAAAAATTTCGTCCCGAAATTTGAATGGGATGGTCATGGCTGACAATAAGTATGTTTTCATGACGTATACGAGTTGGAAATTAGAGTTTTATTATCATCAAGTAATATAGATAAAGCAATTTGATTTTTGTGAAGAGTACGAGTAAAGTTATCACAAAAGAATGAAATGAGTAATTTCACGTTATTTTTAACTAATGACATAATCACGGTTGATTTCCAAAATTCAATGAATTTAGAGAAGATCTTCGTAATAAGATTTGGTTCTTCGATAATTAAGGAACTTAGGATCCGCTTTGATTAAATTCGATAATCTGTTTTGATTGCTCTGTCAGATATTTTACTATATATCCACCCCTTCATTTCCTTATTTCCATAACTCACACCTTTTATTCTTTCTCCCTCAATTCATACTTTATAGCATTCGCTAATATGCTCCATCCAGTTCTGATTCTTGATATACTCCTAACTTTCATATCTGTCATTCTTCTTTTTCATCTGCCGCCGGAAGAATCTATTTACTTCTACTATACTCTTGGTTTTATAGCGTTTTTAGTTCTCCCGTGTCTTTATATTGCTATATGTATCGATATATATGGTTTGTAATTTCTGGGTTGTTGTTGGGTTTTATATCTTCCCTTATACTTCAAAGTCCCTGCTTCTGTCTTCTATAATCATTTTCATCCACAGTTAATACTCCCTCCTATTTGTTGTGATTTATACTCCAATTTCTATTTTGGAGCTTTGTCCTTTTGTTTCTTCTTTTTGCGATTAAGCATAGCTTGTAATGGTCCATAATTCGTAGATATAAATTTCGGAATGAATTGTTAATGTTCTAAGAAGGAAATGGTAATGGCACGGTTTTGATTTGTTAAACTACCAGAATACCCTGGAAAAGACCGAATCATCAAGAAATATTTTCTTAATATTTTAGAGATTAAATAGAATACAAGAGTCGTGTAACATGGCACATGATGATGTTATGATCTGTGAATCATCGCGTTCCGTTTAAAAACTCAGCATGACTTACTGTAATATAATCACGTTGATCAAGTATCATTATATTATACTAACTCATGCTTCAGTTCCCAACACTACTTCAATAGTATACATATTTTAAATTCGAATTTTTCAGAATTTAGAAACTAAAATAGTTTGTTTTATGATGTAACACAGATAGCGCAAAGAGATAAATGATTTCGAATAACAATAGTTATGAAGATATCTTCAGAAACATTGAATATATTTATAATGAAAGATATGATGATATCTTAGAATATCTAAGATCAGAGGATGATGAAAAATATTATTCACAAGGGTTTAGAGTCAGGAGTAAGGTATTTGATAATAATTTCAGCAGACGCTGAATCATTTGAATTCTTTGAAGGCAGGTTTAGTATTTGTGATTTGTCCACAGCCTCCTTCATGGTTTGCTTAATCCGTTTTCCAGTTCCAAACCTTCCCTTTTTTCTGAGCTTTTCCAACACACTATTCTTTATTATCAAACTTTTGACTGTTAAGGTCGTTTACAGTTTTTGCTGCTTCATCAGCATTTTCCAAACTTCGGAGAACTAGTTCGCAGTTTAGGGTGTTTTTCAGAAACTTCACATTCGAAGTATATAAGTCTAGGAGATAGACGTTATATATACACCTATAACCGTTAGCGGATACATGCTGCAAGATTTCAAAATACTGATTACTGATTCCCAGTAATTGGCATGACAATTCTTGTTACAAGATGCGGATGAGTAAATGATGAAGTTTCGATAAATATAATGATTTTTCGGAAAGTCAAAAATCAGTGAAGTTGTTGGTAAGTTTATTGCTAATGTGGTGAGACATAAATGGTTCTCCGGTAACGATGACGAAATGGCAACGTCTATATCAAGGTTATAATAAGACTGTTTCAACTGAAAAGTCGAAGTTGACTTGCTGGAGCTGTGACAAAACTGACTAATTTGAAAAGGAATCGCAAAGTTATTTTTGCTAATAAATGCCAAAGGGTCTGACACAGATACGTGTTAAATTATGACTCTGGTTTCGAGAGCTTTTCAGATGCAAGACTGTGGTTAATATGTGGTTGGATCATCATCTCGATTGTTCATTATTTGAAGTGTCTTCAGGAATTTCGAAGGGTTTTGAACACAGATTGTAATCGTTAATATACATATGATGTCCTAACATAATTTTGAAGTCAAAGTATAGCTTGTGAAAGATGTAAGGATCTAAGAGTGATGATTTTGGTCATATCTCGAGTTGAATACTGAGATTTCAAAATCAAAATATGTAATTAAATTTTGAATGAGTATGGTTGTTTTGATTTCTATAAAAGAATGTATATTGTTGTGAAAGTAGGGAATATAATGGATGATTTGCTGAATCAGATTCGAAGAATGTAACATATTAATTGTGAATTTATATATCTCTCGGGTATTACCTACCCGTTAAAAAAAATATTTCACAATTAATATTTTGTACAAAAGAATTTTATTACAGCCTTTATGAAAATATATATATGTATATTTTCTTCTGATGTAACATAGATTTAATGAGTTAATATTAAATTAAACTCATTTGATTTACGGTTGAAACTAGAATTAAATAATCCTTAAAGGCTTTAAAAAATTACATAACTTTTACGGAGTATTTCTTTAATGATATTGAAATTATGAATTAATACTTCATTATTTGTTGATGTATGATGTTCGATTCGTGGAATTCTTGTGAATTTCGCAAAGTACGAATGATGTTATTTGAAAAGTTTCGAGTACATCGATGATGAAAGTGTAAAATCAAATATATATTTGAATAATACACTTGATTTATTATGAGATGAAATTTATTGAATTAAAACAGAGATTGTAGTTAACGATGGTTAAGTTGTTAAGGAAGGATGTACATCTTAGCATATTAGTAATATGAATTTAATCGAGTAGTATCTACCCTTATTGAATTCATACATAATAGCTTAGTACGAAAGATTTATTTTGATCTCAAAATTTATATATATATATATATATATATATATATATATATATATATATATATATATATATATATATATATATATATATATATAATATACATATAATTTTTTCAGAGGGAATGAGTTAATACTTCATAACTCGTTGATACAATATACGCGTTATTGATTCGTAATGATGTCCATGGTAATTCTTGAACTGGCGGAGCTTGTGATGTTATAGGTGCTGCTGATTCTGACGATACTGATAGCACTGACTGTTCTGGTGATGCTAACGGTACTGTTGATGCTGTTGGTAAAACAAGTCTAGCTTGTAAATCGCACACCGCCCTATTAGGGTTTCTATTCTTCCTTCTACCATTTTGGTTCACTCATCTGATTTATGGTTAAGGCTAGAATAGATAATCTCTGAGACTTTGGAGATTACATAATTGCCACCGAATGTTTCTCCAATGAAGTTATAGATTAATACTTCATCGATCATTGTTGTTGGTACTACTTGGTATCTATAGTGCGTATGATGTTGATGCTTGAGGTACAGATTGTGATGTTGAGGTATGGGATGCGGATGTTGTTGTTGGTGGTGGTGATGGTACTGTTGGTGTTGATGATGGTGGTACTGGTTATGCTGCTGGTGCTGCTGCTGGTGTTTGTAACCTTTGCACCATATTCTCCAAAGCCACTACCCAAGCGCGAAGTTCGTTGACTTCTTCTATTACACCGGGGTGATTTTCGGTTCGGACGAGCGGATAAATAAGATCTAGAATTTGGTATAGTATATAATCGTGACGAGATGCTCTATAAATGAGAGAGAAAATGGTGTTTCGGATAGGTTCGCCGGTAAGTGCTTCAGGTTCTTCGCCAAGAGGGCAATGTAGTGGATGGAAAGGATCGCCTTCTTCTTGTCTCCAAAGATTAAGGAGGCTACGAACTCATCCCCAATTTATCCAGAATATATGATGGCTTATTGGTTGATCCATTCCGGTCACACTGCTTTCGGAGCTCGAGTGAAACTCCATATCGGAATTTGAGGAACTTTAACTAGTGACGAGTTCCATTTCGTACGATTGAATAAAGGATTTTTTTCCGATATGAAATGATTTCCGGCTATCGGATGGTATTCTAATTACATAGAATATCTATATATATATATATAGAGTAAAAGATTTCATAGATTACGGAGGAATTTACGAAATATGACAGGCAAAGTTTACAGTAACAGATACGCTAAGATGTGATTTAGCAGATACGCTAAGATATGAATTTTGTCTATACACTATTCAAGCAATCAATGCAATAAGATGTGTCTAGACTAAGAATGATAAGTAGGTAATTTCCGACAAAAATGATAAGCAAAACTTTTTACATGCAGACACGGTCGAAGTCCAGACTCACTAGTGCATCCTAACGACTATCAGTTAGATACACTAATGCAGAACTGGTTCGCTAAGACCACCGCTCTGATACCAACTGAAAGGACCCGTTCTTATACATTATAAACGATTCACAATAGTTGATTACATCGCGAGGTATTTGACCTAGATACATTTTACAAACATTGCATTCGTTTTTAAAAGACAAACTTTATTCACATCTAAAGTTGACGGCATGCATACCATTTCATAATACATCCAACTATAATTGACTTAATATTAATCTTGATGAACGCAATGACTCGAATGCAACGTCTTTCGAAATATGCCATGAATGACTCCAAGTAATATCCTTAAAATGAGCTAATGCACAGCGGAAGATTACTTTCAAACCTGAGAATAAACATGCTTTCAAGTGTCAACCAAAAGGTTGGTGAGTTCATTAGTTTATCATAATCATTCATTTCCATTATTTTAATAAACCACAAGATTTTTATTAAACATAATTCCAATAGCAGAATCCCCTCGTCTGCATAATGGTAAAATCATTTTCAATAATATAATAGACCACAAGATTTTCATTTTTCATAAACATAATCCTCAAGCAGAATCCTCCCGTCTGCATTAAGGTAAAATCATTCATATCGTGAACACCTGGTAACCGACATTAACAAAATGCATATAGAATATCCCCAAAACAGAATCCTCTCGTCTGTGTAACAGAATCCTCTCGTCTGTATAAAAATTGAAGTACTAAAGCATCCGTACCTAGGATGGGGTTTGTTAGGCCCATAGATCTATCTTTAGGATTCGCGTCAATTATGGGTACCGTTCCCTAATTCTTAGATTACCAGGCTAAAAGGGGCATATTCGGCTTCGATCCATTCAACCATATAATGTAGTTTCAATTACTTGTGTTTATTTTGTAAAATATTTATAAAAGCAGCGCATGTATTCTCAGTCCCAAAAATATATATTGCAAAAACATTTAAAGTGGAGCAAATGAAACTCACAATACTGTATTTTGTAGTAAAAATACGTATGACGTCATTGAACAAGTGCAATGTTGGCCTTGGATTCACGAACCTATATTAATAATATATATTTACATGTTTGATCAATATCTGTCTAACAATTTAGGTCAAGTCGTAGTGTGTCATTTAACGACCCGTTCATACAGATTATAAACGATTCATAATAGTTGATTACATTGCGAGGTACTGACCTCTATATGATACGTTTTACAAACATTGCATTCTTTTAAAAAGACTAACTTTCATTTCAACGAAAGTTTACAAATATGCATACCAATGATATTATCATGTTCCTAAATATAATTGACTAATCTGACATTCATCTATTAATAATCTTTTTGAACTCAAATGATTTGAATACAATGTCTTTTGAAATATGCCATGAATGACTCCCAGTAATATCTCTAAAATGAGCAAATGCACAGCGGAAGATTTCTTTCATACCAAAAGGTTGGTGAGTTTATTAGTTTATCATAATCAATCATTTTCGTAATATTAATAGACCACAAGATTTCAGTTTCCATAAATATCCGTACACTCGCAAGTGTATAAAAGTATTCTATAAGTTGTTGAGCACTTCGGTAACCATACTTAACAATTAATGTGGCATATTCCCTTTATTATGAAATCTCCCTACACTGTACCAAATGTAGTAAAAACGAAATACTATGCAACCGTTTACGATACTAGAGCGACTAGCCCGGTTGGGGTTGTCAAACCCGATAGATCTATCAATAGGATTCGCGCTTACATGCTCTTACAACATGTAAATATTAATTACCAAGCTATTAGGGAAAAATATGCAAAGTGGTACAACTCAACGTAGAATATATTTTTAGTACTTGTGTCCATTTCGTAAAAGAGTTATAAAACGGCGCATGTATTCTCAGCCCAAAAATATATATAAAAAGGGAGTAATGAAACTCACGTATCAATATTATGGTTCAATATTGTAGGAAAAGTGCGCAAATGCAACGGAAATGATAAATGCAAGGTTGACCTTTGATTCACAAACAAAACCCCCGAACAATACCCATAACCTGAAATGTCCCGTTCTTATTGATTAAAAACGTTCCATATTAATTGATTTCGTTGCGAGGTTTTGACCTCTATATGAGACGTTTTTCAAAGACTGCATTCATTTTAAAACAAACCATAACCTTTATTTCATCAATAAAGGTTTAAAAAGCTTTACGTAGATTATCAAATAATGATAATCTAAAATATCCTGTTTACACACGACCATTACATAATGGTTTACAATACAAATATGTTACAACAAAATAAGTTTCTTGAATGCAGTTTTTACACAATATCATACAAGCATGGACTCCAAATCTCATCCTTATTTAAGTATGCGACAGCGGAAGCTCTTAATAATCACCTGAGAATAAACATGCTTAAAACGTCAACAAAAATGTTGGTGAGTTATAGGTTTAACCTATATATATCAAATCATAATAATAGACCACAAGATTTCATATTTCAATACACATCCCATACATAGAGATAAAAATCATTCATGTGGTGAACACCTGGTAACCGACATTAACAAGATGCATATATAAGAATATCCCCATCATTCCGGGACACCCTTCGGATATGATATAAATTTTGAAGTACTAAAGCATCCGGTACTTTGGATGGGGTTTGTTAGGCCCAATAGATCTATCTTTAGGATTCGCGTCAATTAGGGTGTCTGTTCCCTAATTCTTAGATTACCAGACTTAATAAAAAGGGGCATATTCGATTTCGATAATTCAACCATAGAATGTAGTTTCACGTACTTGTGTCTATTTTGTAAATCATTTATAAAACCTGCATGTATTCTCATCCCAAAAATATTAGATTTTAAAAGTGGGACTATAACTCACTTTCACAGATTTTTACTTCGTCGGGAAGTAAGACTTGGCCACTGGTTGATTCACGAACCTATAACAATATATACATATATATCAAAGTATGTTCAAAATATATTTACAACACTTTTAATATATTTTGATGTTTTAAGTTTATTAAGTCAGCTGTCCTCATTAGTAACCTACAACTAGTTGTCCACAGTTAGATGTACAGAAATAAATCGATAAATATTATCTTGAATCAATCCACGACCCAGTGTATACGTATCTCAGTATTGATCACAACTCAAACTATATATATTTTGGATTCAACCTCAACCCTGTATAGCTAACTCCAACATTCACATATAGAGTGTCTATGGTTGTTCCAAAATATATATAGATGTGTCGACATGATAGGTCGAAACATTGTATACGTGTCTATGTTATCTCAAGATTACATAATATACAATACAAGTTGATTAAGTTATGGTTGGAATAGATTTGTTACCAATTTTCACGTAGCTAAAATGAGAAAAATTATCCAATCTTGTTTTACCCATAACTTCTTCATTTTAAATCCGTTTTGAGTGAATCAAATTGCTATGGTTTCATATTGAACTCTATTTTATGAATCTAAACAGAAAAATTATAGGTTTATAGTCGGAAAAATAAGTTACAAGTAATTTTTGTAAAGGTAGTCATTTCAGTCGAAAGAACGACGTCTAGATGACCATTTTAGAAAACATACTTCCACTTTGAGTTTAACCATAATTTTTGGATATAGTTTCATGTTCATAATTAAAATCATTTTCTCAGAATAACAACTTTTAAATCAAAGTTTATCATAGTTTTTAATTAACTAACCCAAAACAGCCCGCGGTGTTACTACGACGGCGCAAATCCGGTTTTACGGTGTTTTTCGTGTTTCCAGGTTTTAAATCATTAAGTTAGCATATCATATAGATATAGAACATGTGTTTAGTTGATTTTAAAATTCAAGTTAGAAGGATTAACTTTTGTTTGCGAACAAGTTTAGAATTAACTAAACTATGTTCTAGTGATTACAAGTTTAAACCTTCGAATAAGATAGCTTTATATGTATGAATCGAATGATGTTATGAACATCATTACTACCTTAAGTTCCTTGGATAAACTTACTGGAAAATAGAAAAATGGATCTAGCTTCAACGGATCCTTGGATGGCTCGAAGTTCTTGAAGCAGAATCATGACACGAAAACAAGTTCAAGTAAGATCATCACTTGAAATAAGATTGTTATAGTTATAGAAATTGAACCAAAGTTTGAATATGATTATTACCTTGTATTAGAATGATAACCTACTGTAAGAAACAAAGATTTCTTGAGGTTGGATGATCACCTTACAAGATTGGAAGTGAGCTAGCAAACTTGAAAGTATTCTTGATTTTATGTAACTAGAACTTGTAGAATATATGAAGAACACTTAGAACTTGAAGATAGAAATTGAGAGAGATCAATTAGATGAAGAAAATTGAAGAATGAAAGTGTTTGTAGGTGTTTTTGGTCGTTGGTGTATGGATTAGATATAAAGGATATGTAATTTTGTTTTCATGTAAATAAGTCATGAATGATTACTCATATTTTTGTAATTTTATGAGATATTTCATGCTAGTTGCCAAATGATGGTTCCCACATGTGTTAGGTGACTCACATGGGCTGCTAAGAGCTGATCATTGGAGTGTATATACCAATAGTACATACATCTAAAAGCTGTGTATTGTACGAGTACGAATACGGGTGCATACGAGTAGAATTGCTGATGAAACTGAACGAGGATGTAATTGTAAGCATTTTTGTTAAGTAGAAGTATTTTGATAAGTGTATTGAAGTCTTTCAAAAGTGTATAAATACATATTAAAACACTACATGTATATACATTTTAACTGAGTCGTTAAGTCATCGTTAGTCGTTACATGTAAGTGTTGTTTTGAAACCTTTAGGTTAACGATCTTGTTAAATGTTGTTAACCCAATGTTTATAATATCAAATGAGATTTTAAATTATTATATTATCATGATATTATCATGTATGAATATCTCTTAATATGATATATATACATTAAATGTCTTTACAACGATAATCGTTACATATATGTCTCGTTTAAAAATCATTAAGTTAGTAGTCTTGTTTTTACATATGTAGTTCATTGTTAATATACTTAATGATATTTTTACTTATCATAGTATCATGTTAATTATATATATATCCATATATATGTCATCATATAGTTTTTACAAGTTTTAACGTTCGTGAATCACCGGTCAACTTGGGTGGTCAATTGTCTATATGAAACATATTTCAATTAATCAAGTCTTAGCAAGTTTGATTGCTTAACATGTTGGAAACATTTAATCATGTAAATATCAATCTCAATTAATATATATAAACATGGAAAAATTCGGGTCACTACATAACCTCCTTAGATATAACCCATAAATTCCTTAGCTTTAACCCATTTGAAAACTCATTTTGAAATCACCCAAACATAACCCGTCGTAGTATTTTATGTATACATAACTAATATAAATAATTATATAAGATTAATAATACTAATAATCTTAATAATAATAATAATAATAATAATAATAATAATAGTAATAATAATAATAATAATAATAATAATAATAATAATAATAATAATAATAATAATAATGAATATGATACGGAGTAATATGTGAAGTTTTTTATGAATGTCTTCATAGATGATCGAACATATATATAGATAATAAATATAATATTATAATAATATAATAATATAATAATATAATAAAATAATAATATAATAATAAAATAATAATATAATAATAAAAGGAATCAAACGTGTGTAATCTTAGCCACCCCATTTTTGTTAGTTTATGCCGACAGTTTTCACGGACTGGTATTTCGTACTCTGTTGCTAATAATGGACGGGTAAAAATATGGATAAAAATTCCACTTTTTATATTTGAATATACATATATATTTGTTTTGGTCTTAAACTTTATAAAATTAGTTGTAAAAAGGTTTGTTTATAAAGTTTGTACGCGTAATATGTGTTTTCCTAGTTTTTGACTGAACAAAGATATATAATATAATATTAATTTAAATATAATAATGTAATAAATATAATAATATAATAATATTGAAATAAAATATAATAATATAATAATAAATTTAGAATCAAATTGAATCGTAAATTGTTAAAAAAGTCGTATTTATTAAATACTTCAGGGTATTTTATGTAACTTATAATTAATAATTTCTATCATATCGCTTTCATGTGAAGAGTAAATTAATTAATTCGTTTCATTTACTATTCAATAATAGTAAATGAATTAATTTAAATTCAACTATTTAAGCTACACGTTGTTGTACGTTGTGCTTTACAAATTGTACATTTTTAATTTAATTTCGTTTTTTAAAACAAATTACAAAAATTATATCATAAAAATAAAACGACTTAATACATAAAATTTTTAATTTGAAATAGCATGGTTTAATAGTAATTTTTTTTATCATTTCATATATAAATATTATAAAATTTAGTTTTCTAGAAATAATTATATTCAAAATCATTTTATTAAGAGGTTATAATAATAGAAATTATTATATCATAAAACGTCTTCGTTTAAGAAAGTAAAATCATATATAAATCATGACGGGTTCGAGTTTTAAATTATAGGTTGTTCGTGAATCATAGGGTAAAGTCCAATGGTTAATTAAATGTATTGAAAAAATATTTTAATGCAACACATCAATTTGCTTATCTTGTCGGAGTTATCAGAGTTTAAATTTGGTCGGAAATTTTCGGGTTGTCACATGTCACAATTCTAATGCTCGAGACTAAATATGCAAAAGTCAACAAAAGTCATATTGACCAAAATGTCTTCCAAAATTTATACATGATTATTATATAGTTTAAATATAGTCATTTTATTTATTTAATTTTTTTTAATAGATTTTATTAAAGTAAATAATATAGTTCTTTTATTAATAAATAAAATTTTATATTAAAATTTATATAATAAAAATATACTTTTATATATCTTAAGTAATAAAATTTGTAAAGTTCATTTAATATCATAAAAATAATGTAATAGGTATTATTAATGTAATTATATTATACGTAGTAAAATATCTTTGTATCACATATTTATTTGATAAAATAATATTGATAATAATAATAATAATAAGTAAAAGTTGTATTATTTTGCAATAATTATTATTATTCTACTAATAAAAAAAACAATAATTATATTTTCTAAAAATGATAAAATGATAATTTTTATTAACAATAGTACTAAAATGATAATAATAATGATGTTTCATATTAACAATGATATTTTTATTAAAAATAATAATTTTAGTAAAAATGATAGTTTTAATATTAATAATACTTTTAATAATAATAATAGTAAAATAATGAAAACGATATTTTTCCTTTAAATCAATATCTTACATTATCTTAATTTCATCATGATACTCATACTCATTATTTCCTAATCACTTCGTTTAATAGCTTTTAGTCGTCTTTTATATCGCGTTCATATTAATAATAATAATAGTAATCATAATAATTAGATGTTACTAATATTAGTTTTAATTATAATAATACTAATAATAATAATATTAATGATAATACTAATAACTATTTGAATGATAATATAATAATAATAATAATAATACTAATTATAACCTTAACGATAATAACGCTAGTAATAATAAAAAAAATAACAATAATATCTTTTATTAATAACGACAATGATGATGATAATAATAATAATAATAATAATAATAATAATAATAATAATAATAATAATAATAATAATTAGATTATAACGACGATAATAATGACGATAATTATAATCATTTTTAATAATAATACAAAAATTCAATTGACTATAACTTCTAAACCGTTCATCGAAACCATTCGATATCTAAATGAAAAGTTCTCAATTTTTCGCTAGCTTTCCAACGACATGCATATCATATACCTTATCTTAATAGCATATGTATTTAATTCAAGATTCTACATAACCTATCTAACGACAATAACAAACGTATAAGCATGAATAATCCTATATACCCGAGTACTAGTCAGGGATACACTAATAATATATAAAAGTTAAGTTATGAGTGCTCACGTATCAATAGTGAGATTCAATATTGCAGGAAAAGTACGTAGACGCAACGGAGATGATAAACACTCGTTTGACTTACGAGCAATACTCCCGAACCATACCCATAACCTCTATAGCTATAACCCATAATTTCCCTAGCTCTATCCCGCTCGAAAAAAAAATTTCGAAATCACTCAGATAGCACTCCGTCGTAATATTTTATGTATACTAATAATATTTTGAAATAATACGGAGTAAATATATATATATATATATATATATATATATATATATATATATATATTTATATATATATATAAATCGATTGAGAGAGTTTAGAGAAAAATATTTTCAAGTTTCTATGAAATAATGAAACCTATTGAATTCTATTTATAATAGATTTTTGAATTATTAAAGTGAATTATTAAAGTATGAATTATTAAAGTGAATTATTAAAGTATGAATTATTAAAGTGAATTATTAAAGTTTGAATTATTAAAGTGAATTATTAAAGTATGAATTATTAAAGTGAATTATTAAAGTTAAAGTAAAGTAAAAATAAAGTAAAGGTAAAGTTTAAGTATAGTAAAAGTATAAAACTATGTACGTATAATACACGTATAAATATATATAATATTAATTTAAATCGTTATATATATTTAATAAAATAAAATATAAATATCGTTATCTTTATCATACTGGTTAAGTAATGAGTTGTCAAAAGTGGTTCTAGATATTTATAAAAGTTATATACGTTTTAATAATAAAGTTCTTTTTAAACTGAAAACGTTTTTGTACGTTTGAAACTAAATCAAATAAATATGATAATTTTATTTTCCAAAACTAAATATATTTAAGAATCATTTTGTTTAAAGGTTAAAATAATGGAAATCGTTATATCATAAAATATTTTAGAAAAGTAGAATCATATATATTCATAATAGGTTTCAATTTTTTAAATTACAGTCTGTTGGTGTAGCATGGGATAAAGTTCAAAGGTTAAATAAACGTATGAAATCATCTTAATGAAAAATGTCGAGTTACTTAACTTGTCGATATCCAATATCTAAGTTATTTACACTCCACGTTCTTACTTATAAATCACTTTACCATTTTCCGAATGTTGTCAAAAAGAATAGATTTCTTAAATCACAGTGGACCTCATAACATAGACCCGTAATCATATCACAATGTATCTAATAAATCAATCATTTGATATTATCTTCTAATTCCATATATAAACATATTGAAACAAATACGTTCATGTAAAGTATTATAAGTTTAATACTTTATTAATATTCTCAAGTTATAATATATATATATACATATATATACATATTTATTTATATATAACGGTTCGTGAATCGTCAGAATTTGGTCGAGGTTATAATGAATGTATGAACACAATTTAAAATTCTTGAGATTTAACTTAACAAACTTTGCTTATCGTGTCGGAATAATGTAAAGATAAAGTTTAAATTTGGTTGGAAAATTCCGGGTTGTCACAAAAAGTGCAATAATTTAAAGTACGATAAATAAAATGACGATAAATAAAAGTGCGATGAGATATAAAATAAAGGAATTATGCTTATTTAAACTTCCGTAATCATGATGTTTGACGTGTTGATTTTAATTTATTACCATGGGTTAATTGTCCTTTGTCCTGGATTATTCGATATGTCCATCTGGTTTTGTCCATAATAGTCCATCGGTCATAAATATAAAGTGCGAGTGTCCTCATCAAATTACCCTTATACCCGAAGTCAAATATTCCAACTAATTGAGGACTTAAACTGTAATAAGGTTTTAATACATTGTTAATGATTACACCAGGTTATCGACTGTATGCAATCCAAGGTTTTAATACTTTATTAACAATTACACCAATTTTCCTTGTATGTAATCCACCTCTGTTTTAATGAGTCCATTGACTATTAATCCATACCCGTGTCCGGTCAAATGAACGATTATTAGTACTTATAAATATCCCGCCCATCGTATCCGATCGAGTGTATGTGTTTATTTATAGATACATCAAATTGTAAATCTCTACCTTAAATTAACGAACTATCATTCAGTTAAACAAATATAAAGCCCATTAATAGCCCATAGTCCAATTTCCACAAGTGTCGTTCTTTTGTCCAAACCCCAATTATGGTCCAAAGCCCAATAACCCCATCTTAATATTTAGTCCAACATCATGATTACTTCGGCTTAAATAAACATAATAATAACTTAGCTACGAGACATTAATGTAAAAAGGTTGAACATAACTTACAATGAGTATTAATCGCATAGTGTTACACGGACAGAATTTCGACTTTCAAACTTAAAACATTCGCTATTATAACCTTATTATTTTTAACTTAATATTAGAATTATAATTATAAAATATAAATATAAATATAATTGAGAGAGAGCAGAGAAGGATATTGATGAAGGTGTGTATCATTTGGCCAGAAAACTTGCAATTTATAGAACTTAACCTGCCTTTTACTGCCATACGATCGCATGGGTTTAAGGCACCCAGACCATGCGATCGCATGGCCTCCTGATCCAGCTCACAATCACTTGTCTTCTTGTTTGCCGACGGTTTTTAATAATATAATATAATATATATAATTTTATATAATTATATATATATTATATTCTTGTGCATAGTTGACTTGTAATTTTAGGACCGTTGCGTTGCGCGTTGATAGTTGGCTCAGGTCCCGGTTCCGGATTTTCGAACGTCCTTTCGTACGATTTAATATCTTGTACTTTGCTTTTCGCGGATTGTACTCTTGTAATCTTTAGACGTTTCTCATCAATAATTTGAAACACTTGGATTGTACTTTATACTTTTTAGCGTTTTGGTCGTTTGCGTCTTCAAATCGTCGAATCTGTCTTTTGTCTTCACCTTTTATTATTTAAACGAATATCACTTGTAAATAGAACAATTGCAACTAAAATCTTGTCTTTCTTGAAGGATAATGCTATGAAATATATGTCCGTTTTTAGCATTATCAAATATTCACACACTTGAGCGTTGCTTGTCCTCAAGCAATATAGAACTTGAATATAACTTTACTAGAATCACTTCTTTATTCTTCACACTTTATACATTAGTGATTTTAATACGGCAGTATGAACAATGATAGTAACATTGTGATTTACAATCCTACATGACTATAAAAATTTAGATCCTTTAGGAAATTGGATCTTTATGAAAACATTTGATCTTTTGAAAATTCATTCTAGCTTTTACCCTAGATAAGTTTTCCGAAATAACCCTTAACCGGTGTTTGCAAAATATTTTTGTGGGTTTTGTGGGTCTCAGATTTAAAAATTTTAGCTCAAAACTTATGGTTTTGTGTCACCCACTTGCTAACCTTATATTAGGAAAGCAACACTTCCAGTTTACTTGCTCCGTATATTACCTTTCGGTAAACTACCATCCGGTTGTAAAGGAAAGCGTTGAACA
This sequence comes from Rutidosis leptorrhynchoides, assembly GCF_046630445.1. Classification (NCBI taxonomy): domain Eukaryota; kingdom Viridiplantae; phylum Streptophyta; class Magnoliopsida; order Asterales; family Asteraceae; genus Rutidosis; species Rutidosis leptorrhynchoides. The sequence continues at coordinate 490,364,147 of NC_092334.1, read as the reverse complement.
AGCAACTGTTAAGGCACTGTCTAATGACATGCTTTTGATTATGGTCTACATCGTGTCGGATGCAATTACTATCCTTTGTAGGAGCAATAGCAAAGATCACCATATAGTTTTTCGGTCTGGCACAAGGTCCTGTCTTCGACCATGCTATGCAACCACCGTTCTTACAGTTGACACCCGATTTGGTTCAGGTGACCTAATGAATTCCGGTGAATTCTTAGGATTTTACGTTCAATGGTAATGAACGCATTAAAAATAGGTTTTCAGAAAACAAATCGGTATTAGTTTTGATCAAAATATTTTCTCGTTCAAACTCGAGTTTAGATATCATTGAATTCCACGAGTTTGTAATTCTCAATCTTTAAGGTCAATCTCAAGGATTGAGTAATATCAGTCTTAAAAGCTGATTTTTAATCTTTTAAAGGGATTATCCTTTCTGGGAATCTGTTTCATTAGTCTTATAAGCAAATTTGCACGGTGCCCCCCATTGTACGAGACAGATCCTCTCATGGTTAGCATAAGTCTGACCACTTGGCGACCCTGTTTGATGCTGAGGTCCGTGGATTTCCAGCTGATTTTCGAGAATACTTTTCAAAGTTTTTCGTAGACTCTACAACTGGTCTGGACGACAACTTCCTGACCTAAATCAAGAAGCACGTGTCTTTTTCTCAGAAGACTTTACTTCCTTTTAAATTCCATTTATATTACAATAAACTGGGTAAAACTGATTAATATCGTCCAAAACAAAAGTATCTTCAATTATTTGTACAAAAATATGTGATATGTTTTTTTTTAAATAACTTGGTAAATTTTTCCCACACTTGGCTTTTATTTTTCTTTCTTTGCCTTTTTATTCTCTTCTATTCCACTTTAAATGAATTCAAGCGTTTTGGGTTGTTTCTCAATTTATGTCCTTTTCGAGGTAACAATAATTTCGGTGTTAACACCTAGTTTTATCGTTCATAAATATGTATAAACATGATTTTGAGTTCATTTAGTTAAAAAAATTTAAATTTTTTACTAGAAGTGGGTAGTCAGTATATAAGACTAGGGCTGTTCTTTATTATCAGAGAGCACTTGATTCTAATACAACTACTGCTTTACTAGTAAAATTTAACAGTGGCTATTAAACCAAGTGTATAAGTCAAATGTTTAAAACCCGAAAGAATTTAATCCCTTGCCACACTTAAGATCTTGCAATGCCCTCATTTGCAAGAAATCAGTAACAATTTAAATTATTGAGGGTGATTACCGTAGAAATATGATTAAGATTTATCAAAGTTTCCAAATATATTATTCTTTGTTTGAATGATAAATGGTGCACATCATTTGTTCATTCCTGCAGTTGTTATATCACATTTATTTTGCATCTTTTCATCAAAATTAGTTGCTTTTATTGAACTTAATGTCAGTCTTTGAAAGTTCGCTGTTTTACCCTGTTGTGTACAATTGACAATATACATACAATAAAAATATACACATGCATGGTAATTTGAAATGGGAATTAATATCCCACTTTCCAAATTATAAATATCAAATATTAGTACAAAATAATAAAAATGTTAAAAATTACATAAAAATATCAAAATATTATATGTTTAAACAATAATAGATAAAAAGATAAGAAATAACCAATGGAACTGTATCAATCTGGATATGGATTCCAGTTCATGTCATCGCTCGGGTTCCATGGCTGGTGATAGGTGTCCTGATAGGCTTGGTTGGGGTCGTACAGGTCAAAGGGTGGTCGCATATGAGGCTGATGTGCTGGATAGTATGCAGATCGAGTCGGAATGTAGTTATGTGGTACCTGATATGATAGCTGGCTCATGATCTGGTGCTGATGAACGGCCCATCTATCATGCTGGCGTTACCTGAATTGTTCGTACACATCCGCTGCTCTCCACTGCTCATACTGACGATGCCTAGCCTCGTTACTCATTTCCACCTCATCTATACGCTGGAAGACATCAGTATAACTATCCCTAATGACATCCCTAATGTCATCCGCTTCCTCCATCTCCTCATCCGAACCCCTCTCTACCTGTGGATGGGTGCCCTGATATGGTAGTGGCCTATTGTGTTTCTGAGTTAGTACCTTTGCACCTTGATAAACCGATAGACCTATAGTCTCGGCTTGTCCCTCAATCTCGACCATCGGACCCCCTCGATACTTATCTACACCTAAATACTCTCCAATGAGAGTAACAAAATGCCTCCTCCTATTATTCCCCCCTCCTGTATACCTTCCACCATTTTGGATAGATAATAACCAACATAGTAGGGGATGTTAACAAAGCTTCTGGTGTTTCGAATGCACTTGAGGTAGAATAAATCGTTTAGGGTTATTTTCTCCTTGTTTTTACCTCGTTGTGTAATCGAATTTGCTAAAAACCTATGAATTATGCGCAGCTCTGCTTTGTTAATATCTAAATAGGAGTGTCTTCCACCCCGCCTAAACTCATTAAAGTTTGACATACGTCTCCATATGGCATTAGCGTCAAAATCTCTATCTAACCTCTCACCTTCATGAATCAAAGCTGTACAATTAGGTGATAATAATTCAGCGGGGGTGTAAATCTGTAAAGCCCTAGCCATGTCCAGCATGGACATCCTGTACATCCTACCTCCAAGTAAAAATCTAAGAAAGCTCCTATCTTCTACGTTATCTACATCCCTATTTAATGCTATAGTACTCATTAATTCAACACACCACTCTTTATATACAGGTCTACGAGTGGTAAACAAACGTTCCCAGTCAGGAAAAGAAGAGTTCCCATACCTTTGAATTAGTAACAGCCTAACTGAGTTAGCTAGGTTGACTTCTTCCAAAGGTCTCCAATCTATCACCCTTGGTACCTCTACATTTTTGGTGTAAAGCTTAAATTTGTTACTTTGATACGTCGGGTAATCTATCCAGTTTCGCTCAATCCTCAGATTGGGATGTAATTCCTGTTCATGAACTCTTGAGTTTATTATTAACTGATGAAGCGGAAATTGTACGTAGGCATTAACAAATTGTAGATTCGGTTCATAATATGGTAGGTGTTGATCATAGTTTTGTTGTTGTTCAGGTTGTGTCTCAGGCTGCATCTCTGGCTGTGGTTCTTGTTCAGGTTATCTAGACGATGATGCACCGTCAGTATCGGTATTTCTCTGCAAAACACATTAAACACAAAATTTTGTGCATCCAAATATGCATTAGTGTTAGCAAAATGACAAATTAAAACAATTACAATAACATGTTTAATCAAGATTAAACTTTTACACATTTTCATATTTTTATCAGTCTACAATTTTTCAAATAAGCATATATGAAAATGTATACAAAGTTCATAAGCATTCAACTCAAATAACATGTTAAAATAACCATTACTAGCAATTAAACAAGTTTCAAATGGCATTCATATCAAAATAATCAAGTTCATGAATTTTAGACTTAAAAAGTCCACTTTGATGCTCAAAAATCATGTTTGGGATCAAAGATTGGATCATTTAGCAACCTAAACATGTTACACTACTTAATTTAGCAATAATTCATAACAAAAATCAGCCATAACCTGTTTATATCAAAAAGCCCCAAATTACTCAAGAACACAAACCCTAGATTTCTAAAATTTTTGAAGTTTAAGGCTTCAAATCATGATAATTATCATCAATCTAGGTTATACAAGCATAATATACTAACAATTTAACTCTAATTATGCTAGAAATCATCAAAATTAAATTAGGTAAAAAATTGCTCAAGAACACTATAATTCGAATTTAAAGAGTTTTAGGGGTGGAATCGTTACCTTCTTTGAAAAACTTCTGAACAAATGCATGATTAGAGCGGATTATAGCAAGAAATTTGGTGAATTTTGGTTGAAAAATGAAGATTTTAGGGGTGTTTGTGTGTGTGTGTGTTCGTGTGTGAGTGTGTGTGAAATGTGAGGACAGAGAGCACGCTGGAACTTATTGATTCTGTCCAGTATTTCCTTCCCATGCGATCGCATGGCTGTGAAGGGTAAACCCCATGCGATCGCATGGGGTCTGATATATTATTATTATTATTATTATTATTATTATTATTATTATTATTATTTTATATATATATATATATATATATATATATATATATATATATATATATATATATATATATATATATATATATATATATATATATAATCTCTATCTTATAAAACAAATAAGTGATTAATTTAAAATTTTGTGTTCCTTGATATTTAGAATGAGGTTGTTTCGGTACGTTCACCTAGTTCGTCCCTCGCCAAAATTTTAAAATTTGTCATTTTAAAGCGATTGTTTTAAAAGCAAAGATTTTTGGGTTTTTTTTTAATGTTTTTGGCATACTTTAGATCAATAAAATTAAAAATAATGATAATAAAATTTCTCGTCCCGCCCTCGGGTAAAGCAATTTCGGTTCAACGACATAGTCTTCAACTCACGACGAATTTTAAAAATCAATTTTTTTACTTAATGAAATAAAGTAAATTTTGTTTTTAAATTCACACCAAACTTAAATTTAAAATACATAAAATTTCATATAAATATTATTAGTACATTAGTTTACAAACTTAAATTTAAAAATAATATAGTTATTAATTAATTTTAGAAAACAAGGTAAAAATAAAAATCTTTTTGGTCTTTTATCCCACTTTAATCAATCAAATATTAACAAAAATATACGTCCCTCTTTTGAGTAAAGTAATTTCGGCTATATTACCTAGTTTTACTCTTGACGAATTTCTGAAATTTTTTGAATTGATTGATTAAAGATATTTATACCTTATGAATAAACGGTAAATTTCGTAGTGATGAATTAAATTTTTGTATGATATCAATAATTTCAGTTTATTATACCTAATTTTATTGAATATCAATTTAATACTTTATAGCGAACGATTCAGCGTTTATTATCAAAAGGTTCAAAGCAATAAATAAAAATAAAAATAAAAACTGTACATACTTACCTGTGAGATAGAATTCTCAGAGACCTGCTTTAGTTGACTCATAGGAGAGTCGTTTGATTTGGTTTTCCATAGCTACATAAGCGTAACTACGAATTTTCAATAACTTTTCTTCTAAACATATGAATGGCCCTTCTCTGCATAGAGTAACGATTTCAGAATTGGAATGTGTTTGATTGTTCAAACATTTCCCTTCGTGTGACCATTTTTCGCATTTATGACATCTTTCAAGGTGTCGTGCTCTTCTTTTTGTTGCAGATTTTGATTTTTCTTTACCAAAATGTATCTTATTATGATTGTTCCTGAGTTCTTTTCTTACTTCGTCCATTTTGCCTCTTATGAATGATACCACTTCATTCGGGAAGTTGTTATTATTACGTTTAGTAATCATAGCGTGTAGTAGTAGACCATGGTTCAGATCAAAGGAATTCTTCATCTCGTAAAACCTAAAAAACAAAAATTCAGAATGGAGGGAGAAGACTAGTTCTTTAGGGTCTGCTAGGGAAAGACCATTCGGATTTCATTCTCGAGAACTACACGAAAACAGAAAATCTAACTCTAAACAGCATTATATTTTAGAACATTTGAATCTCCCCACACTTAGGTGACTGTGGTGTTGAAATTATGATTAACTTCATCTTCAACTTCCATTGGATTATCTATGTAATGTTTAACTCTGTGACCATTAACTTTAAATTCAATCCCGTTTGAATTTATTAATTCTACTGTTCCGTACGGGAAAACACTTTTGACTATGAATGGTCCAGACCATCTTGATTTCAATTTTCCAGGAAATAGCTTGAATCTTGAATTGAAAAGAAGGACTCTGTCTCCTTCCTTAAATTCTTTTGAACTTCTGATTCTTTTATCATGCCATTTCTTCATTCTTTCCTTATAGATTAACGAATTTTCATATGCATCGTGTCTTAATTCTTCTAATTCGTTTAATTGACTTAACCGTAGACGGCCAGCTTCATGCAAATCAAGATTACATGTCTTCAAAGCCCAAAATGCTTTGTGCTCAATTTCTACTGGAAGGTGACATGCTTTTCCGTAAACGACTTTAAAAGGTGTGGTGCCAATTGGAGTTTTGTAGGCTGTTCTAAAAGCCCAAAGTGCATCCTCCAATTTCATGGATCATTCCTTCGGATTTGATCCTACAGTTTTCTCTAGAATACGTTTTAAAGCTCGGTTGGTATTTTCAACTTGTCCACTTGTTTGTGGATGATAAGCGGTTGAGATTTTATGAGTTACTCCATATCCTTTGAGAACTTTCTCAAGTTGATTATTACAGAAATGAGTACCTGATCACTTATTAAAGATTTCGGTGTTCCGAACCTTGCAAAAAGACGTTTTAAGAAGTTGACTACAACTCGTGCATCGTTAGTTGGGAGAGCTTGTGCTTCTGCCCATTTAGATACATAATCAATGGCAACGAGAATGTAGAGATTATTATGAGATTTTGGAAATGGACCCATAAAGTCAATACCCCAAACATCGAATACTTCACATACTTGAATGACGTTTTGTGGCATTTCATCACGTTGACTTATTTTTCTGGCACTTTGACAAGCATCACAGGATTTGAAAAGAAGGTATGCGTCTTTGAAAATTGTAGGCCAATAGAATCCAGCGTCGTAGACTTTCCTTGCTGTGAGTTGAGGCCCATAATGCCCTCCTATTGGTCCTGTGTGACAATGGTTTAAGATTTGACTAGCTTCATCCCCGAATACACATCGGCGTATTATTCCATTGGGATAACTTTTGAATAAATGTGGATCTTCCCAAAAATAGTGTTTTATATCACTAAAGAATTTCTTTCGTTTTTGGTACAACAACTCTTTTTCAAGGAATCCACATACTAAGTAGTTTGCATAGTCTGCAAATCATGGAATTTCATTATAATCGATTTTCAATAGATATTCATCAGGAAAGTTATCTTGTATGGCCGATTCATTTAGAACAACTAATTCAGGATTTTCAATGCGAGAAAGATGATCAGCTGCGAGATTTTCTGCTCCCTTTTTGTCTCGAATTTCAATATCGAATTCTTGTAAGAGTAAGATCCAACAGATTAATCGTGGTTTGGCATCTTGTTTCGAAAATCGGTATCTAAGAGCAGAATGATCGGTATAGACCACCGTTTTTGCTAGAACGAGATATGAACGAAATTTGTCAAAAACAAAGACAATAGCAAGGAGTTCTTTTTAGGTGGTTATGTAATTCGTTTGTGCTCCTTGTAACGTCTTACTAGCGTAATATATAGGTTGAAATCGTTTTTCAATCCTTTGACCTAAAACGGCTCTCATTGCAAAATCACTTGCATTGCACATGAGTTCAAATGGTAGATTCCAATTTGGAGTTATCATGATCGGCGCATTAGTGAGTTTTTCTTTAAGAATATTAAAAGATTTGATGCATTCATCTGAGAAGATGAATGGAGCATCTTTTTCTAGGAGTTTATTCATAGGAGTGGCAATTTTACAAAAATCTTTTATGAAACGTCGGTAAAAACCAGCATGCCCTAGAAAACTCATAACTCCTCTAACATTGGTAGGATGTGGAAGTTTAGCAATTACATCTACTTTAGCTCTATCCACTTCAATTCATTCCTTTGAAATTTTATGACCAAGAACGATGCCTTCTTTAACCACGAAATGGCATTTTTCCCGATTAAGAACTAGATTTGATTGCTCGCATCTAATAAGCATTCGTTCAAGATTAACTAGACATGTTTCAAAAGTATCACCGAAGATTGAAAAGTCATCCATGAAAACTTCCATGCATTCTTCTATCATGTCGTGAAAAATCGCCATCATGCACCCTTGAAAAGTTGCAGGGGCATTGCAAAGTCCAAATGGCATACGTTTGTAAGCAAAAGTACCATAAGGGTACGTGAAGGTGGTTTTATCTTGGTCTTGGGGTGCGATTGGAATTTGAAAATATCCGGAGAAACCGTCAAGAAAATAATAGTAACTATTCACAGCTAACCTTTCCAACATTTGATCAATGAAAGGTAAGGGAAAGTGATCTTCTCTGGTGGCGTCATTTAATTTTCTGTAATCAATACAGACACGCCATCTTGTTATAGTCATAGTAGGAATAAGCTCATCTTTTTCATTTGTGATGACAGTCATGCCACCCTTCTTAGGTACACATTGAACTGGGCTTACCCATGGACTATCAGATATTGGATAAATTAAAACTGCATCGAGCAGTTTAATTATTTCTTTCTTAACAACATCTTGCATATTTGGATTTAGTCTTCGTTAGCGTTGCACATATGTTTTATGACCTTCTTCCATAAGGATTTTATGTGTGCAATACGAAGGACTTATTCCTTTAATGTCATGAATCTTCCATGCAATAGCTGGTTTATGAGCTTTTAGCACAAAAATGAGTTGGGATTTTTCATTTTTCGTAAGAGAAGACGATATTATTATGTGATGACCCGGGAATTTCCGACCAAATTTAAACATAATCTTATATGATTCGACTCGATAAGCAAAGTCTATTAAACCGAGTCTCATTATGTTTGAACTATTTCATGATAACATTTGACCTTTAACTATTTCCGACGATTCACGAACCTTTAATTGCAACTAAGAATGTAAATATAAATAATTATATATAAAACTAATTATATTAGTATTAATGAACTATTAAGTAATTTTGTTATTATAAAAGATAACATTTAATAACTAAATATTTTCATTTTGAATATATATAGTATATTGTATATAAATGATTCAAACATATTTTACCAACGTTATCAAAATATTAAATGTACAATGTTATACTTTGTAGTTAATTGTTTAATATACATAATTAATCATCTACTCAACATTTAAAACATGATTTTATATATATGGTAGTATACATATATACATAAATATAACTATATATATATATATATATGATTTTATACATAATTATTATATTATGTATATGTAGAAATTTATAATATATCTATGATGAAATAATGTACTATTTTAATAAATATATATAATACTTACATATATAAAACATTTATATTTTTCATAATTACATACATAAGTATAATATAATTAGTATGTAAATAAATATTATAATATATTTATATTAAAATGCATAAATATATAATATTCAGTATATGTTACAATACATATTACATAATTATTAAATATTACATAATAATAGATGATATTAATAAATTAAATTTAAATACAAATATAGTTGTTGTAGTAATGTTATTTGTATCGTCAAATATCAATATTTGTATTCATAATATCACTTTATATCATATAAAGATGAAATTGGATGTATAAATTAGATTATTATTACTAATATTATTATTATCGATAAAATATTAATATTATCATAATTAGTATGGTATTATTATTATTATTATTATTATTATTATTATCATTTTTACAATTATTATTATCATTAATATTATATTTATCATTATTATTAATTTTATTAATATTATTAGATATTAATAGTATTGTTATTATATATTATTATTATTAATTAAAAAAAAAGCAGTAGGGATCTATATTATACGCTTGACCTCTGTATCCTTTATCTCTATTATTATTATTTTTTTTGTTTCTTTCCTGCTCCCAACTCGTGAACCTGTGTTGACATTTTCTCCATTTTTTATCAACCGATCTCTATTATTACAACATGATTATGTATAATTGCAAATCAAATAAAAAGGAAATCCAATGGGATTAAAGAGCACAGCGATATTTTTGTTTTCTTCTTCTCTGCACGCTCCAATTTTTTTTTCTCTTAATTCAATTTCGAATAAAGTTTCAAAATCTAAAAATGCAGAAAGGTTAGAAATCTTTCTTTGAATCTATCTGCAAAATCTCAACTCTCAAATCTTTATATCGATCTTGAATTTTGAAGTCAAAGTTTAGTTTAAAAAAAGTCAACAATTGTTCTTGAGACAAATTCGCGTTCGTGTATATGTTTCTGATCAAATTGACGATTCCAGTAGTTTTTATACATGTTTAGAAAACTATTTCGTGTTATAAACATTATCTATAATGTTATCTATTACGAAATCAATTTTTTTTGTTTTGTTCCAAGAACCGACGCTGCAGTAGGCCTTAGTGTTTTTTTTTTTTATTTTAGAACCCAAATTATTTTTTTTTCTGTAATGTTTTGAAGCTTTAAAGGGAACCCCGATTTTTTATTTTTTTTTTGGTTATTGATGTTTTGTTGAATCCATGAGACTTGTGGAGAAGAAGAGGAATAGAAGAAAAGCAGTTTATATATAAAATTTAAATTCGATATTAGTACAGAGAATCAGAATTGGTGGGATGGTCGAGAGTGTTTGCGTGTGAGCATGTGGTCACGAGATCGAGTCCAGAGGACGGTAGTTTCTTTTTTTTTTTTGAAACTCTTTTCATGTGAGGTAGTTTTCTTTTCTAATTTTTTTATTGTTATTATATATTAATTATTATTAGTATTATTATTATTATTGTGATTGTTTTGATTGTTATTGTTATTGTTATTATTAGTATCATACTTGTTATCATATTTGAAAGTATTATAGACATTACTATTATTATTATGATAGGTATTAATAATATTATTATTAGTAATAAACTTATCATTTTAGTATTTTATCATCATTAGGATTATGATTATGATTATCATTATTATTATTATGAAGGAAATAAAAATATATTATTATCATCAATATTAGAATTTGTACCGGTTTATAAATAATAGTATCATCAGTACATTTACAATTAATAATATCATATTTATCAGTATCATCATTAATATTTACTAGTATTATTATGATTATCATTTATCATTTTATAAATATTAGAACCCTTATTATTAACATAAGTATGGTATTAGTATTAATATTATTTTAGAGTTATTATTATTAGTATCATTAACAGTTATCATTTTCATTTTTTTTGCTATTAGTATTATCATTATTAATAAAATTATTATTATTATTAGTAAATCATTATTATCTAAATTATTATTTTAACAAATAAATCTTTTGTACACTATATATATACTTATGGTATATACTAGGATTGTATTAATAATTCACATAACAAACTAATAAAATTTCATAAATACAATACTAACCACAAATATATGTATATAAATATATTAATGTCACTATTTATATAAACGTAAATCATTATAGATATATACATAAAATCGATATATATATAAAATATAACTTAAAATATAATATAAGTATACGTTTTAAAATAAAGGTTAGAATAAATTCTACAAAACTATAATATATAAATAATACATATTAATAAATGAAATTTTGTAACTTACATTATACGTATTAATATATACACAATTGATATAGGTTCGTGAATCCGAGGCCAACCCTGCATTGTTCAATGACGTCATATGTATTTTTACTACAAAATACAGTATCGTGAGTTTCATTTGCCTTTTTACCCTTTATATTTTTGGGCTGAGAATACATGCGCAACTTTTATAACTGTTTTACGAAATTGACACAAGTACGTGAAACTACATTCTATGGTTGGATTATCGAAGTCGAATATGCCCCTTTTTATTAAGTCTGGTAATCTAAGAATTAGGGAACAGACACCCTAATTGACGCGAATCCTAAAGATAGATCTATCGGGCCCAACAAGCCCCATCCAAAGTACCGGATGTTTTAGTACTTCGAAATTTATATCATGTCCGAAGGAGGATCCCGGAATGATGGGGATATTCTTATATATGCATATTGTTAATGTCGGTTACCAGGTGTTCAATCCATATGAATGATATTTTTGTCTCTATGCATGGGACGTATGTTTATGAGAAATGGAAATCTGAAATCTTGTGGTCTATTAAAATGATGGAAACGATTGTTTAAGTTAAACTAATGAACTCACCAACCTTTTGGTTGACACTTTAAAGCATGTTTATTCTCAGGTACGAAAGAAATCTTCCGCTGTGTATTTGCTCATTTTATAGATATTACTTGGAGTCATTCATGGCATATTTCAAAAGACGTTGCATTCAAGTCGTCGAGTTCATCAAGATTATTATCAAGTCAATTATAGTTGGATATATTATGAAATGGTATGCATGCCTGTCAACTTTCGATGTAATGAAAGTTTGTCTTTTCAAAAACGAATGCAATGTTTGTAAAATGTATCATATAGAGGTCAAGTACCTCGCGATGTAATCAACTGTTGTGAATCGTTTATAATCGATATGGACTTCGTCCGGATGGATTAGGACGGGTCTTCACAGTTGGTATCAGAGCGGTGGTCTTAGCGAACCAGGTCTTGCATTAGTGAGTCTAACTGATAGTCGTTAGAATGCATTAATGAGTCTGGACTTCGACCGTGTTTGCATGTCAAAAGTTTTGCTTATCATTTAGTGTCGAAAAATTATTTGCTTATCATCCTTAAAGTCTAAGACACGTCTTACTGCCTTTATTGCATAGACAGTGTATAGTTAAATTCATATCTTAGCGTATCTGTTATTGTTACCTTTGCCTGACAGCTTCCGTAGATTCCTCCATAGCTTATGGGATTTTAGTATTATATATGCATATGTAAATTATGTATTGCAGGGTACTAATCTACATCCTATAATCTATTTCTTATCGAAAATCCTTCATCTGATCGTACGAGATGAATCCCTCAACCAGTTCGAGTCCATCAGATTTCGATAGCTATTTCGATAGTTATTCCGACAGCTATTTCGATATGGATTTCCACTCGAGCTCCGAAAGCAGAGTAACCGGAATGAATCGATCAATTAGCCATCATCTATTCTGAATGAATTGGAGATGGGTTCGTAGTCGACTTAATCAATGGAAACGCGAAGAAGGCGATCATTTCCACTAACCAAATTCACCTCTTGACAATGAACCTAAAACGTTTACCGGCGAACCTGTTCGAGACACCATTTTCTCTCTCATTTCCAAAGTATCTCATCACGATCATATACTATCTCAGATTCTAAACCTCATTCATCCGCTCGTCCGAACCGACAATCATCCCGGTGTAATAGAAGAAGTTAACGAACTTCGCGCATAAGTTGTAGTCTTGGAAAATATGGTGCAAAACGTACCAGCTTCATCCAAATCACCGGCACCAACAGTACCACCAACAACCCAAATTTCAATATCACATGCCTCAACATCTCAATCTATACCTCGAGTATAATCATCATTCTACATGACATTCTACATCAGTTATCTTCGTTCGACATGGTGATTATGTAATCTCTAATGTTTTAGAGATTATTTATTCTAGTTCCAACTGAAAACTAAATGAGTTTAATATCATGTTAACTCATTAAATTCATGATTACATCTGAAGAAAATATATATGTATATATGTTTTCATAAAGATTGTAATTAAAAATTCTTTTGTACAAACTGTTAATAATAAAAATATTTTAACGGGTAGGTAATATCCGAGGAATATTTAAATTTCACATTAATAAGTTACACTATATATTCTTCGAATCTGATTCAACAGTTATTCACTATCCTATTTACAACCACCGGGATACTTATCCGTTCACCAAAGAATAACTATTTTTATTCAAATTCAATTTCATATTTGAATTTTGACCTATCAGAATCCAACAAGTGGCATAATGAAGAAATAATGGACACAATAAAAATTGATTAGAAACAGACTAATTAACAATATTAAATTTTATTAAGAAACCACGCTAACAAAATCCTAGCTAACTGTTCCTAGCTAACTGTTAATTCCGTATTACATTTTATTTATCGCAATTTATTTATCGCAATTTATTTTATCGCAATGTATATTCTCGCAATTTTATTTATTGTCATTTAATTTCTGTTATTTACTTTACGCACTTTATTTATCGTCATTTAATTTCTGTTATTTATTTTACGCACTTTAAATATCGGGACACGTATACAAGGTTTTGACATATCATATCGACACATCTATATATATTATTTGGAATCACCATAGACACTCTATATGCAGTAATGATCGAGTTCTCTATACAGGGTTGAGGTTGATTCTATAATAATATATATACTTTGAGTTGTGATCGAGTCTGAGACATGTACACGGGTCACGATACGTATTAATTAATTCAAATATTATATATTAAACTATATATGAATGATTGCACTGTCAACTGTGGACTATCGACTGTGGACTAATAACATTGGACAATTAAAATGAATTAAAATATTGAATATAACATATGAAACTAAACAATTCTTCAAGTTTGCCACTTGATTTCGTCTTAAACCTCATTTGTATCTTCACGATTACATTCTGCGTTCAAACCTTTCATGATTCTTGAAAACACCTCAATCGATAGGATGAATCAACCGCACTTTATCTACGGAAGGAAAGATTTATGCATATAGTTATGCACCTGAGAAACTCTCGGCAATTGTGTAAAAGTTCAACACGTAGCCGCGTCAGATCCTTTGGCATTTATTAACAAAAACAACTTTGCGATGCCTTTTCAAAATTAGCCAATTTTGTCACAGCTCCAACAAGTCAACTTCGACTTTTCGTACGAAACAACCTTATTATAACGTTTATATATACGCGTGCTCTTTTATTGTTACCAGGTAACCTTTCATATTCCATCATATTACCATCAGCGTTTAATCATCTAAAAACACAATTCTCCTGAAACCACCTCGGATTAATAACCGATGATTCAGATATCATAGCATTAAATGCAGAGGAAACAGAAAAATGGTAGATGGTCTAAACGGACAAAAGTTTGATGATAAAGAAAGGAGTGTTAGGAACGCTCGATAGAAAATTGGGTATTGAAAAACAGATTGAGTTACCCATGAAGGAGACCAAGGACAAATACAAGGACCAAATCCTATATTCAAAGGATTCAGGTAATTCTGGATCCGTTGAAATCTTTAGAGAATATCTTGCTCCGAAGTCATGTTAAAATCTTGCGGAAAATCTTTCTCCATCAACCGTCGAACTTAGAAATTCCAAAATATCATCATCAATATCTTTGATATTTCTGAGGATATTTTCATAAATATTCTCGTCCGAAATTATATACCTCTTCGTGCTTCCTGTGTATCAATATATTGGAAACATTCAATAGAAAATATAGTACCGAAAAGCAGATTATGCGAAACTATGAAGAAAGCCGTGGATAAATCACAAAGAATAAGTTTGACTTCAAAGAATCCAAATAATTCAATGTCTGCTAAAGTCTATAGTGAATAACTTGCTCCTTACTCTAAACCCTTGCAGACAATAGTTTCTATCATCCTATGGTCTTAGATATTCTGAGATATTATCGTACCTTTCATTATAAATATCCTCCATATTTCTGGAGATATTTTTATAACTATTCTTATCTGAAATCATTAATCTTTTCGTGCTATCAGTATTACATCATATAGAAATTGTTAGTTTCTATATTCTGTAAATTTTCAAGCTTAAAATATGAATGTTATTGTAGTAATGATGGGAACTAATGCATGAGTTAGTATAATATAATGACACTTGATCAACGTGATTATATTACAGTAAGTCATGCTGAGTTTCTAAATGAAACGTGATGATTCACAGATCATAACGTCATCATGTGCCATGTTACATAACTCTTTCATCCTACTTAACTCCGTAACAAATCAAGAAAATGTATTCTTGATGGTTCTATCTTCCGTGATGTTGATAAATTTGAAAATCAAATCGTGCTATCACGTTCCTTCATGCTTAGAACATTATAATCATTCGAAACTCTATATCTATAAATTCTGGACCATTATTCGCTTGACTTGAAGTCGCGAAGAGAAAACAAAAGCATAGAGCTTTGAAATATAAGGGAGAATATAAAGTCCGATAACAACACATAAATTACAAACCGTGTATATCAATGTTTATCGCAACATAAAGACACGGGAGAATTAAAAACATTATAATCCCGAGGGCGAAGTAGAAGAAAGCAGATTCCTCTGGTGGAAGTTGGAAAAGGAGAATGATTGTTGCGATAGTAAGGATGAGGACAAGGATCAGAACTGGATTAATCATTTTCAGAATCTTTTGGATGTATGAACTAAGAAAGAAAGTATAAGAATGGTGAGAATAATGGAAAGGAAGAGCTTAATTTATACTGGAAATATCAGACGTAGTAATCGGGGCAGATCACCGTATTTAATTAAAGAGATCTTAATTTCCATAAATCCCGAAGAATCAGATTTTATAGATCTTCAAGATTTTCTTTAAATCCCTTAAATTCCGGAATTCAACCAAGGCAATGTCAAAAGTTAAGACGCGCCTTATTTTCTAAATTCAAACCTGACTACGTCAAAAGTTAAAAACAAATCTTTGTTTCTCATTTCATCCTTTTGTGAATAGCTTCATTCGCACTCTTCGAATAATCGAATTATTTTTATCCATATTACTCAATGATGATAAAACTCAAGTTATCAACTCATATTCGTCAGGAAAACATATTTATTGTTAGCTATGACGACCTCACTCAAATTTCGGGACGAAATTTCTTTAACGGGTAGGTACTGTGATGACCCGGGAATTTCCGACCAAATTTAAACATAATCTTATATGATTCGACTCGATAAGCAAAGTCTATTAAACCGAGTCTCATTATGTTTGAACTATTTCATGATAACATTTGACCTTTAACTATTTCCGACGATTCACGAACCTTTAATTGCAACTAAGAATGTAAATATAAATAATTATATATAAAACTAATTATATTAGTATTAATGAACTATTAAGTAATTTTGTTATTATAAAAGATAACATTTAATAACTAAATATTTTCATTTTGAATATATATAGTATATTGTATATAAATGATTCAAACATATTTTACCAACGTTATCAAAATATTAAATGTACAATGTTATACTTTGTAGTTAATTGTTTAATATACATAATTAATCATCTACTCAACATTTAAAACATGATTTTATATATATGGTAGTATACATATATACATAAATATAACTATATATATATATATGATTTTATACATAATTATTATATTATGTATATGTAGAAATTTATAATATATCTATGATGAAATAATGTACTATTTTAATAAATATATATAATACTTACATATATAAAACATTTATATTTTTCATAATTACATACATAAGTATAATATAATTAGTATGTAAATAAATATTATAATATATTTATATTAAAATGCATAAATATATAATATTCAGTATATGTTACAATACATATTACATAATTATTAAATATTACATAATAATAGATGATATTAATAAATTAAATTTAAATACAAATATAGTTGTTGTAGTAATGTTATTTGTATCGTCAAATATCAATATTTGTATTCATAATATCACTTTATATCATATAAAGATGAAATTGGATGTATAAATTAGATTATTATTACTAATATTATTATTATCGATAAAATATTAATATTATCATAATTAGTATGGTATTATTATTATTATTATTATTATTATTAACATTTTTACAATTATTATTATCATTAATATTATATTTATCATTATTATTAATTTTATTAATATTATTAGATATTAATAGTATTGTTATTATATATTATTATTATTAATTAAAAAAAAAGCAGTAGGGATCTATATTATACGCTTGACCTCTGTATCCTTTATCTCTATTATTATTATTTTTTTTGTTTCTTTCCTGCTCCCAACTCGTGAACCTGTGTTGACATTTTCTCCATTTTTTATCAACCGATCTCTATTATTACAACATGATTATGTATAATTGCAAATCAAATAAAAAGGAAATCCAATGGGATTAAAGAGCACAGCGATATTTTTGTTTTCTTCTTCTCTGCACGCTCCAATTTTTTTTTCTCTTAATTCAATTTCGAATAAAGTTTCAAAATCTAAAAATGCAGAAAGGTTAGAAATCTTTCTTTGAATCTATCTGCAAAATCTCAACTCTCAAATCTTTATATCGATCTTGAATTTTGAAGTCAAAGTTTAGTTTAAAAAAAGTCAACAATTGTTCTTGAGACAAATTCGCGTTCGTGTATATGTTTCTGATCAAATTGACGATTCCAGTAGTTTTTATACATGTTTAGAAAACTATTTCGTGTTATAAACATTATCTATAATGTTATCTATTACGAAATCAATTTTTTTTGTTTTGTTCCAAGAACCGACGCTGCAGTAGGCCTTAGTGTTTTTTTTTTTTATTTTAGAACCCAAATTATTTTTTTTTCTGTAATGTTTTGAAGCTTTAAAGGGAACCCCGATTTTTTATTTTTTTTTTGGTTATTGATGTTTTGTTGAATCCATGAGACTTGTGGAGAAGAAGAGGAATAGAAGAAAAGCAGTTTATATATAAAATTTAAATTCGATATTAGTACAGAGAATCAGAATTGGTGGGATGGTCGAGAGTGTTTGCGTGTGAGCATGTGGTCACGAGATCGAGTCCAGAGGACGGTAGTTTCTTTTTTTTTTTTGAAACTCTTTTCATGTGAGGTAGTTTTCTTTTCTAATTTTTTTATTGTTATTATATATTAATTATTATTAGTATTATTATTATTATTGTGATTGTTTTGATTGTTATTGTTATTGTTATTATTAGTATCATACTTGTTATCATATTTGAAAGTATTATAGACATTACTATTATTATTATGATAGGTATTAATAATATTATTATTAGTAATAAACTTATCATTTTAGTATTTTATCATCATTAGGATTATGATTATGATTATCATTATTATTATTATGAAGGAAATAAAAATATATTATTATCATCAATATTAGAATTTGTACCGGTTTATAAATAATAGTATCATCAGTACATTTACAATTAATAATATCATATTTATCAGTATCATCATTAATATTTACTAGTATTATTATGATTATCATTTATCATTTTATAAATATTAGAACCCTTATTATTAACATAAGTATGGTATTAGTATTAATATTATTTTAGAGTTATTATTATTAGTATCATTAACAGTTATCATTTTCATTTTTTTTGCTATTAGTATTATCATTATTAATAAAATTATTATTATTATTAGTAAATCATTATTATCTAAATTATTATTTTAACAAATAAATCTTTTGTACACTATATATATACTTATGGTATATACTAGGATTGTATTAATAATTCACATAACAAACTAATAAAATTTCATAAATACAATACTAACCACAAATATATGTATATAAATATATTAATGTCACTATTTATATAAACGTAAATCATTATAGATATATACATAAAATCGATATATATATAAAATATAACTTAAAATATAATATAAGTATACGTTTTAAAATAAAGGTTAGAATAAATTCTACAAAACTATAATATATAAATAATACATATTAATAAATGAAATTTTGTAACTTACATTATACGTATTAATATATACACAATTGATATAGGTTCGTGAATCCGAGGCCAACCCTGCATTGTTCAATGACGTCATATGTATTTTTACTACAAAATACAGTATCGTGAGTTTCATTTGCCTTTTTACCCTTTATATTTTTGGGCTGAGAATACATGCGCAACTTTTATAACTGTTTTACGAAATTGACACAAGTACGTGAAACTACATTCTATGGTTGGATTATCGAAGTCGAATATGCCCCTTTTTATTAAGTCTGGTAATCTAAGAATTAGGGAACAGACACCCTAATTGACGCGAATCCTAAAGATAGATCTATCGGGCCCAACAAGCCCCATCCAAAGTACCGGATGTTTTAGTACTTCGAAATTTATATCATGTCCGAAGGAGGATCCCGGAATGATGGGGATATTCTTATATATGCATATTGTTAATGTCGGTTACCAGGTGTTCAATCCATATGAATGATATTTTTGTCTCTATGCATGGGACGTATGTTTATGAGAAATGGAAATCTGAAATCTTGTGGTCTATTAAAATGATGGAAACGATTGTTTAAGTTAAACTAATGAACTCACCAACCTTTTGGTTGACACTTTAAAGCATGTTTATTCTCAGGTACGAAAGAAATCTTCCGCTGTGTATTTGCTCATTTTATAGATATTACTTGGAGTCATTCATGGCATATTTCAAAAGACGTTGCATTCGAGTCGTCGAGTTCATCAAGATTATTATCAAGTCAATTATAGTTGGATATATTATGAAATGGTATGCATGCCTGTCAACTTTCGATGTAATGAAAGTTTGTCTTTTCAAAAACGAATGCAATGTTTGTAAAATGTATCATATAGAGGTCAAGTACCTCGCGATGTAATCAACTGTTGTGAATCGTTTATAATCGATATGGACTTCGTCCGGATGGATTAGGACGGGTCTTCACAGTTGGTATCAGAGCGGTGGTCTTAGCGAACCAGGTCTTGCATTAGTGAGTCTAACTGATAGTCGTTAGAATGCATTAATGAGTCTGGACTTCGACCGTGTTTGCATGTCAAAAGTTTTGCTTATCATTTAGTGTCGAAAAATTATTTGCTTATCATCCTTAAAGTCTAAGACACGTCTTACTGCCTTTATTGCATAGACAGTGTATAGTTAAATTCATATCTTAGCGTATCTGTTATTGTTACCTTTGCCTGACAGCTTCCGTAGATTCCTCCATAGCTTATGGGATTTTAGTATTATATATGCATATGTAAATTATGTATTGCAGGGTACTAATCTACATCCTATAATCTATTTCTTATCGAAAATCCTTCATCTGATCGTACGAGATGAATCCCTCAACCAGTTCGAGTCCATCAGATTTCGATAGCTATTTCGATAGTTATTCCGACAGCTATTTCGATATGGATTTCCACTCGAGCTCCGAAAGCAGAGTAACCGGAATGAATCGATCAATTAGCCATCATCTATTCTGAATGAATTGGAGATGGGTTCGTAGTCGACTTAATCAATGGAAACGCGAAGAAGGCGATCATTTCCACTAACCAAATTCACCTCTTGACAATGAACCTAAAACGTTTACCGGCGAACCTGTTCGAGACACCATTTTCTCTCTCATTTCCAAAGTATCTCATCACGATCATATACTATCTCAGATTCTAAACCTCATTCATCCGCTCGTCCGAACCGACAATCATCCCGGTGTAATAGAAGAAGTTAACGAACTTCGCGCATAATAGAAGAAGAACCGACAATCATCCCGCTTGAGCATTTTGTTCATTAGTTTGTTTCTGAGATGTGAAAAACTGCGTTTGAGATTCAACTAGCTTCGACATCATATCTTCTAAATTTGGATTTTTATCATCGGTCTGTGGTGGCTTATTCGGAAAAATAGGTCTTTACTGATTGTAAGTATTGTTAGATACTTGTTGATTGCTAGGACCTTGTTGGTTGTTGTATGGAACATTTCAGTTATAATTCTGATTTTGATTGTAGTTTGGTCTTGGCGGTTGATAATTATTTTGATAATTATTTCCAGGCCTTTGGTTCATGTATGAAACATTCTCTCTTTGTTCCATTGTTTGTTCTATACTGAGACAATCTTTTGTCAAATGTGGTCCTCCACACTGCTCACAACTAATGCGTATTGCGTGAATATCTTTAGTCATCTTTTCAATTCGTCTCTCGAAAGCGTGTAACTTTGCGGAAATGGAATCAAAGTGAAAATATCAATGTCCATTTTTTATTAACGTATTAAGTTAATAGATCACTCTCAATTATCACACACTTCATCACCAAGACACACCACATCAACTTCATGTTAAACTGGGACCTACTATGTTTCTAAAAAAACTAGGACCAACTATATTACTACCTTTTTCCAATTTTATTGTCTCTAAACAAAAATCATATAGTTTAAGAAAAAATGTCACATGTATTTTTCGCTAAATTTTTAGTTTTACTCCTTACTTTTTATCTATTTTTTTGTTTTAAAAGCATAATGTAAGAGCATTAAAGAATTTTACATTATTATTTTTATCTGTTTATGAAAATGGAAAATTAATTTGTAACATTTCAAAAGTGAATAGTGAACAACAATAAATATGAGATGGAGGAAGTAAATTTTTACATTGATATACAAATATTAAAAGTAATTGTACAATTCATTTATTCAAGCACGTCGAATTAGAACATGCGTAGACAAGACGAAAATGAGCACAAAACTAGTGACTGTACTTGAGGGAGGTTTAAATAGACAACGGAAATAATCAAACGTAGTTAATTAACAAACATAACCATTTCAGATATATTATCATTACAGAAATTCGAGTGTCACTTAAACACGGTTTATAAAATACATGAATCTACAAAATCCACATTAGAATTGGCTTCATGACAAACATAACACCAGTACGCCCGTCAACTCCTCAAAACATGCACTCTGATAAGCTAACAACCTGCAAGGAGGAGATGGATGGGTTAGCACGAAGCAAAGTGAATGGCACTAACAATTAACAATAGTATAGAGTACCGTCATACATCGCGTCATACATCTAAGCACACAAACTGTGACTGTAGTGACCCGAACTTTTCCATGTTTATATAAATTAATTAAGATTGATATTTACATGATTAAATGTTTCCAACATGTTAAGCAATCAAACTTGTTAAGACTTGATTAATTGAAATATGTTTCATATAGACAATTGACCTCCCAAGTTGACCGGTGATTCACGAACGTTAAAACTTATAAAAACTATACGATGACATATATATGGTTATATATATAGTTAACATGTTTTTATTATAAGTATGTATCTCATTAGGTATTTTAACAATGAGTTATATACATAAAAATGAGACTATTAATTTAAGAAACTCGAAAACGATATATATAACGATTATCGTTATAACAACGTCTTACTAGGTACATATGAATCATATTAAGATATTGATACACTTGGTTAATTATGTTAAATGATAAGTAAATATATTCTTAAGTGTATTAACAATGAAATACATATGTAAAAATAAGGCTACTAACTTAATGATTTCGAAACGAGACATATATGTAACGATTATCGTTGTAACGGCATTTAACTGTATATACATCATACTAAGATATATTATATATCATAATATCATGATAATATAATAATTTAACATCTCATTTGTTATAATAAACAATGGGTTAACAACATTCAACAAGATCGTTAACCTAAAGGTTTCAAAACAACATTTACATGTAACGACTAACGATGACTTAACGACTCAGTTAAAATGTATATACATGTAGTGTTTTAATATGTATTCATACACTTTTTAAAGACTTCAAGACACTTATCAAAATACTTCTACTTAACAAAAATGCTTACAATTACATCCTCGTTCAGTTTCATCAACAATTCTACTCGTATGCACCCGTATTCGTACTCGTACAATACACAGCTTTTAGATGTATGTACTATTGGTATATACACTCCAATGATCAGCTCTTAGCAGCCCATGTGAGTCACCTAACACATGTGGGAACCATCATTTGGCAACTAGCATGAAATATCTCATAAAATTACAAAAATATGAGTAATCATTCATGACTTATTTACATGAAAACAAAATTACATATCCTTTATATCTAATCCATACACCAACTACCAAAAACACCTACAAACACTTTCATTCTTCAATTTTCTTCATCTAATTGATCTCTCTCAAGTTCTATCTTCAAGTTCTAAGTGTTCTTCATAAATTTCAAAAGTTCTAGTTTCATAAAATCAAGAATACTTTCAAGTTTACTAGCTCACTTCCAATCTTGTAAGGTGATCATCCAACCTCAAGAAATCTTTGTTTCTTACAGTAGGTTATCATTCTAATACAAGGTAATAATCATATTCAAACTTTGGTTCAATTTCTATAACTATAACAATCATATTTCAAGTGATGATCTTACTTGAACTTGTTTTCGTGTCATGATTCTGCTTCAAGAACTTCGAGCCATCCAAGGATCCATTGAAGCTAGATCCATTTTTATCTTTTCCAGTAGGTTTATCCAAGGAACTTAAGGTAGTAATGATGTTCATAACATCATTCGATTCATACATATAAAGCTATCTTATTCGAAGGTTTAAACTTGTAATCACTAGAACATAGTTTAGTTAATTCTAAACTTGTTCGCAAACAAAAGTTAATCCTTATAACTTGACTTTTAAAATCAACTAAACACATGTTCTATATCTATATGATATGCTAACTTAATGATTTAAAACCTAGAAACACGAAAAACACCGTAAAACCGGATTTACGCCGTCGTAGTAACACCGCGGGCTGTTTTGGGTTAGTTAATTAAAAACTATGATAAACTTTGATTTAAAAGTTGTTATTCAGAGAAAATGATTTTTATTATGAACATGAAACTATATACAAAAATTATGGTTAAACTCAAAGTGGAAGTATGTTTTCTAAAATGGTCATCTAGACGTCGTTCTTTCGACTGAAATGACTACCTTTACAAAAACGACTTGTAACTTATTTTTCCGACTATAAACCTATACTTTTCTGTTTAGATTCATAAAATAGAGTTCAATATGAAACCATAGCAATTTGATTCACTCAAAACGGATTTAAAATGAAGAAGTTATGGGTAAAACAAAATTGGATAATTTTTCTCATTTTAGCTACGTGAAAATTGGTAACAAATCTATTCCAACCATAACTTAATCAACTTGTATTGTATATTATGTAATCTTGAGATACCATAGACACGTATACAATGTTTCGACCTATCATGTCGACACATCTATATATGTTTCGGAACAACCATAGACACTCTATATGTGAATGTTGGAGTTAGCTATACAGGGTTGAGGTTGATTCCAAAATATATATAGTTTGAGTTGTGATCAATACTGAGATACGTATACACTGGGTCGTGGATTGATTCAAGATAATATTTATCGATTTATTTCTGTACATCTAACTGTGGACAACTAGTTGTAGGTTACTAACGAGGACATCTGACTTAATAAACTTAAAACATCAAAATATATTAAAAGTGTTGTAAATATATTTTGAACATACTTTGATATATATGTATATATTGTTATAGGTTCGTGAATCAACCAGTGGCCAAGTCTTACTTCCCGACGAAGTAAAAATCTGTGAAAGTGAGTTATAGTCCCACTTTTAAAATCTAATATTTTTGGGATGAGAATACATGCAGGTTTTATAAATGATTTACAAAATAGACACAAGTACGTGAAACTACATTCTATGGTTGAATTATCAAAATCGAATATGCCCCTTTTTATTAAAGTCTGGTAATCTAAGAATTAGGGAACAGACACCCTAATTGACGCGAATCCTAAAGATAGATCTATTGGGCCTAACAAACCCCATCCAAAGTACCGGATGCTTTAGTACTTCGAAATTTATATCATATCCGAAGGGTGTCCCGGAATGATGGGGATATTCTTATATATGCATCTTGTTAATGTCGGTTACCAGGTGTTCACCATATGAATGATTTTTATCTCTATGTATGGGATGTGTATTGAAATATGAAATCTTGTGGTCTATTATTATGATTTGATATATATAGGTTAAACCTATAACTCACCAACATTTTTGTTGACGTTTTAAGCATGTTCATTCTCAGGTGATTATTAAGAGCTTCCGCTGTCGCATACTTAAATAAGGACGAGATTTGGAGTCCATGCTTGTATGATATTGTGTAAAAACTGCATTCAAGAAACTTATTTTGTTGTAACATATTTGTATTGTAAACCATTATGTAATGGTCGTGTGTAAACAGGATATTTTAGATTATCATTATTTGATAATCTACGTAAAGCTTTTTAAAACCTTTATCTATGAAATAAAGGTTATGGTTTGTTTTAAAAATGAATGCAGTCTTTGAAAAATGTCTCATATAGAGGTCAAAACCTCGCAACGAAATCAATTAATATGGAACGTTTTTAATCAATAAGAACGGGACATTTCAGTTGGTATCCGAGCGTTGGTCTTAGAGAACCAGAAAATTTGCATTAGTGTGTCTTATCGAGTTTGTTAGGATGCATTAGTGAGTCTGGACTTCGACCGTGTTTTCTTTAAAAATGATTGCTTAACATTTTTGTTGGAAACTATATATTTTTAACATATGAATATTATGTGACATATTAATCTCTTATCGTGTTTGATATTATGTGATAGATGTCTACCTCTAGAACAAGTCCCATTGACTCACCTAATAATAATGAAGAGTCAAATGTAAATTGGAATGATTCGTGGACTGATTCACAAGTTCCCGAAGAGGAACCGGAAGAAGAGTCGGAACCGGAAGAAGAATCGGAACCGGAAGAAGAATCGGAACCGGAAGAAGAAATAGAACCGGTGGGGGAAATAATAAAACGGTTAAGTAAAAGAGAATCCTCAACCAACCGACCAAGGTTAATTATGGTCAATGGTGTTTCCGCCAAGGAAGCAAAATATTGGGAGGATTACCAATTCTCCGATGAATCGGATTCCGACGAGAATTCCGATGATGTTATAGAAATTACCCCAACTGAATTTAAAAAGGCAAAAGAAAATAATAAGGGAAAGGGCATAAAAATAGAGAAATCTAATTCCAACCCCGATGAACTTTATATGTATCGTCAACCCCCGAAGTTCTTAAGTTGTAACAATGACCCGGGAACCTCTAAACCACCAGGTTTTTCTAAACCAATGTGGACAACGACGGCTCGTATTAGGGGAACATCATATATCCCTAGAAACTTGGCAAAACGAACCAAAACCGAAGAAGAAGAAACGAGCGAGTCGGAATAAGATAGTTGTATTCGTGTGGTGTAATATATGTAATATAGTGTTCTTATGCTTTATGATATATGTAAAAATTGCTTGTATTAATAAGTATTTTTTTATGAATCTAACTCTTGTCTATTTTACAGTTTAAAAACACAAAATGGATAGATAACCCAATATTTTAAGAGACCTACCCGGAGACATGATTGATGAAATCTTGTCTAGAGTCGGCCAGAATTCCTCGGCACAACTATTTAAGGCGAGATCAGTTTGTAAGACATTCGAAGAACGTTCCAAGAATGTCTTGGTTTATAAGAGACTTTCGTTTGAAAGATGGGGGATATCACATTGGAAAACCCATAAGTTACGATGTGTTTACTTTGACGCATATATTGCGGGGAACCCAAATGCTATTTTACGCAACGGGTTAAGAAATTATTTTGACTCAATATATCCGAATATTGGACTTCGTGATTTAGAAAAAGCGGCTAGCATGCAACATAAAGAAGCATGTTATGCTTACGGATTAGTAATGTTCACTTCTCACCAAAGTGAGAACAAGAACATCGGGCTACAACTATTAAACAAAACGTTTCCACAAGTGACGGAGTCGGTAATTGGGTTAAGAAATGAGGTTTTTAGATTATTACGGGACTGTTGGACATTACGTAACCCTCGTCCCTTTGATGACGTTACAACACGCTGTCTTATCAACGGCCATAACGGTTATGTTGCACAAGACCAAGGATGGGAAGTAGTCCTAGTAAAACCAGAATGCATGACTTGTTTCTGGACGTATGAATTACGTGTCTTTATTGCCTTTGCTGAACGACTTGTGTACTAGCTAGAATTATCTTCACAACTATCTTGTATCAAAGTTATTGTGTGCTATATTTCATGCTTTATGTAAAATAAGCGGTATTGTAAGTTTGTAAAATATTGTATAAAAGTTTGAACGCGAAATATTATTATAATCAGTTTTTCATATAGAATTGTAGTAGTTGAATTGTATATTAGCTACTAAGTATGAACTTAACGGGTAGGTACTACCCGAATTTAAACTTATAAAACGCTAATATGAAGAAAAAGCTTTTATAAATGAGTTCATATTATGCTACGAAATACTATTAACTACTCTTAATATTCTGTATGATTAACTTGTTCCATTTAACTATTTTGAAGGAAATGGCACCGACTACTCGACACACCGTGAATATGAATGAAGAGGAATTCCGTACTTTTCTAGCTTCAAACATAGCCGCAGTACAGGCTGCGCTACATACCAACAATAACCTTGGATCTAGCAGTACAGGAAATCGTGTAGGATGCACCTACAAAGAATTCACTGCCTGCAAACCTTTGGAATTTGATGGAACCGAAGGACCGATCGGATTGAAACGGTGGACCGAGAAGGTTGAATCGGTGTTTGCCATAAGTAAGTGTACTGAAGAGGACAAAGTGAAGTACGCTACGCATACCTTCACAGGTTCTGCGTTAACATGGTGGAATACCTATCTAGAGCAAGTGGGACAAGACGATGCGTACGCACTACCGTGGTCAGCATTCAAGCACTTGATGAACGAGAAGTACCGTCCCAGAACCGAGGTCAATAAGCTCAAGACAGAACTTAGAGGGTTACGAACCCAAGGATTTGATATTACCACGTACGAAAGACGATTCACAGAATTGTGCCTATTGTGTCCGGGAGCATTCGAAGATGAGGAAGAGAAGATCGACGCGTTTGTGAAAGGATTACCGGAAAGAATCCAAGAAGATATAAGTTCACACGAGCCCGCCTCCATACAACAGGCATGTAGAATGGCTCACAAACTAGTGAACCAGATTGAAGAAAGAATTAAAGAACAGACTGCTGAAGAGGCCAATGTGAAGCAAGTCAAAAGAAAGTGGGAGGAAAACGGTGATAAGAATCACCAATACAACAACAACAGTAATTACAACAATAATCGCAACAATTATCCCAACAATCGCAACATCAATCGCAACTACAACAAACGGCCCAACAACAACAACAACAACAACAACAACAGCAGCTACAACAATCATCCCAACAACAATAATAACCGCAACAACAACAACAATCAGAAGCAGCTATGCCAAAGGTGTGAAAAGTATCACTCGGGGTTCTGCACCAAATTTTGCAACAAGTGTAAAAGAAATGGTCATAGCGCGGCGAAGTGTGATGTCTACGGACCAGGGGTTAACAGAACGAAAGGAACAAATGGTGCCGGAACGAGTAATGGCGGAGCAAGTAGTGTCGGAGCAAGTTATGCCAATGTAGTTTGTTATAAATGTGGAAAACCGGGCCACATTATTAGAAATTGCCCGAACCAGGAGAACACGAATGGACAAGGCCGCGGAAGAGTTTTCAATATTAATGCGGCAGAGGCACAGGAAGACCCGGAGCTTGTTACGGGTACGTTTCTTATTGACAATAAATCTGCTTACGTTTTATTTGATTCGGGTGCGGATAGAAGCTATATGAGTAGAGATTTTTGTGCTAAATTAAGTTGTCCATTGACGCCTTTGGATAGTAAATTTTTACTCGAATTAGCAAATGGTAAATTAATTTCAGCAGATAATATATGTCGGAATCGAGAAATTAAACTGGTTAGCGAAACATTTAAGATTGATTTGATACCAGTAGAGTTAGGGAGTTTTGATGTGAAAATCGGTATGGACTGGTTGAAAGAAGTGAAAGCAGAGATCGTTTGTTACAAAAATGCAATTCGCATTATACGAGAAAAAGGAAAACCCTTAATGGTGTACGGAGAAAAGGGCAACACGAAGCTACATCTTATTAGTAATTTGAAGGCACAAAAACTAATAAGAAAAGGTTGCTATGCTGTTATAGCACACGTCGAGAAAGTACAAACTGAAGAAAAGAGCATCAATGATGTTCCCATTGCAAAAGAATTTCCCGATGTATTTCCGAAAGAATTACCGGGATTACCCCCACATCGATCCGTTGAATTTCAAATAGATCTTGTACCAGGAGCTGCACCAATAGCTCGTGCTCCTTACAGACTCGCACCCAGCGAGATGAAAGAACTGCAAAGCCAATTACAAGAACTTTTAGAGCGTGGTTTCATTCGACCAAGCACATCACCGTGGGGAGCTCCTGTTTTGTTTGTTAAGAAGAAAGATGGTACATTCAGGTTGTGTATCGACTACCGAGAGTTGAACAAACTTACCATCAAGAACCGCTACCCACTACCGAGAATCGACGACTTATTTGATCAACTACAAGGCTCGTCTGTTTATTCAAAGATTGACTTACGTTCCGGGTATCATCAAATGCGGGTGAAAGAAGATGATATTCCAAAGACTGCTTTCAGAACACGTTACGGTCATTACGAGTTTATGGTCATGCCGTTTGGTTTAACTAATGCACCAGCTGTGTTCATGGACCTTATGAACCGAGTGTGTGGACCATACCTTGACAAGTTTGTCATTGTTTTCATTGATGACATACTTATTTACTCAAAGAATGACCAAGAACACGGTGAACATTTGAGAAAGGTGTTAGAAGTATTGAGAAAGGAAGAATTGTACGCTAAGTTTTCAAAGTGTGCATTTTGGTTGGAAGAAGTTCAATTCCTCGGTCACATAGTGAACAAAGAAGGTATTAAGGTGGATCCGGCAAAGATAGAAACTGTTGAAAAGTGGGAAACCCCGAAAACTCCGAAACACATACGCCAGTTTTTAGGACTAGCTGGTTACTACAGAAGGTTCATCCAAGACTTTTCCAGAATAGCAAAACCCTTGACTGCATTAACGCATAAAGGGAAGAAATTTGAATGGAAGGATGTACAAGAGAAAGCGTTTCAGTTATTGAAGAAAAAGCTAACTACGGCACCTATATTGTCATTGCCTGAAGGGAATGATGATTTTGTGATTTATTGTGACGCATCAAAGCAAGGTCTCGGTTGTGTATTAATGCAACGAACGAAGGTGATTGCTTATGCATCTAGACAATTGAAGATTCACGAGCAAAATTATACGACGCATGATTTGGAATTAGGCGCGGTTGTTTTTGCATTAAAGACTTGGAGGCACTACTTATATGGGGTCAAAAGTATTATATATACTGACCACAAAAGTCTTCAACACATATTTAATCAGAAACAACTGAATATGAGGCAGCGTAGGTGGATTGAATTGTTGAATGATTACGACTTTGAGATTCGTTACCACCCGGGGAAGGCAAATGTGGTAGCCGATGCCTTGAGCAGGAAGGACAGAGAACCCATTCGAGTAAAATCTATGAATATAATGATTCATAATAACCTTACTACTCAAATAAAGGAGGCGCAACAAGGAGTTTTAAAAGAGGGAAATTTAAAGGATGAAATACCCAAAGGATCGGAGAAGCATCTTAATATTCGGGAAGACGGAACCCGGTATAGGGCTGAAAGGATTTGGGTACCAAAATTTGGAGATATGAGAGAAATGGTACTTAGAGAAGCTCATAAAACCAGATACTCAATACATCCTGGAACGGGGAAGATGTACAAGGATCTCAAGAAACATTTTTGGTGGCCGGGTATGAAAGCCGATGTTGCTAAATACGTAGGAGAATGTTTGACGTGTTCTAAGGTCAAAGCTGAGCATCAGAAACCATCAGGTCTACTTCAACAACCCGAAATCCCGGAATGGAAATGGGAAAACATTACAATGGATTTCATCACTAAATTGCCAAGGACTGCAAGTGGTTTTGATACTATTTGGGTAATAGTTGATCGTCTCACCAAATCAGCACACTTCCTACCAATAAAAGAAGATGACAAGATGGAGAAGGTAGCACGACTGTATTTGAAGGAAGTCATCTCCAGACATGGAATACCAATCTCTATTATCTCTGATAGGGATGGCAGATTTATTTCAAGATTCTGACAGACATTACAGCAAGCATTAGGAACTCGTCTAGACATGAGTACTGCCTATCATCCACAAACTGATGGGCAGAGCGAAAGGACGATACAAACGCTTGAAGACATGCTACGAGCATGTGTTATTGATTTCGGAAACAGTTGGGATCGACATCTACCGTTAGCAGAATTTTCCTACAACAACAGCTACCATTCAAGCATTGAGATGGCGCCGTTTGAAGCACTTTATGGTAGAAAGTGCAGGTCTCCGATTTGTTGGAGTGAAGTGGGGGATATACAGATTACGGGTCCGGAGATTATACAAGAAACTACCGAGAAGATCATCCAAATTCAACAACGGTTGAAAACCGCCCAAAGTCGACAAAAGAGCTACGCTGACATTAAAAGAAAAGATATAGAATTTGAAATTGGAGAGATGGTCATGCTTAAAGTTGCACCTTGGAAAGGCGTTGTTCGTTTTGGTAAACGAGGGAAATTAAATCCAAGGTATATTGGACCATTCAAGATTATTGATCGTGTCGGACCAGTAGCTTACCGACTTGAGTTACCTCAACAACTCGCGGCTGTACATAACACTTTCCACGTCTCGAATTTGAAGAAATGTTTTGCTAAAGAAGATCTCACTATTCCGTTAGATGAAATCCAAATCAACGAAAAACTTCAATACATCGAAGAACCCGTCGAAATAATGGATCGTGAGGTTAAAAGACTTAAGCAAAACAAGATACCAATTGTTAAGGTTAGATGGAATGCTCGTAGAGGACCCGAGTTCACCTGGGAGCGTGAAGATCAGATGAAGAAGAAATACCCGCATCTATTTCCAGAAGATTCGTCAACACCTTCAACAGCTTAAAATTTCGGGACGAAATTTATTTAACGGGTAGGTACTGTAGTGACCCGAACTTTTCCATGTTTATATAAATTAATTAAGATTGATATTTACATGATTAAATGTTTCCAACATGTTAAGCAATCAAACTTGTTAAGACTTGATTAATTGAAATATGTTTCATATAGACAATTGACCACCCAAGTTGACCGGTGATTCACGAACGTTAAAACTTATAAAAACTATACGATGACATATATATGGTTATATATATAGTTAACATGTTTTTATTATAAGTATGTATCTCATTAGGTATTTTAACAATGAGTTATATACATAAAAATGAGACTATTAATTTAAGAAACTCGAAAACGATATATATAACGATTATCGTTATAACAACGTCTTACTAGGTACATATGAATCATATTAAGATATTGATACACTTGGTTAATTATGTTAAATGATAAGTAAATATATTCTTAAGTGTATTAACAATGAAATACATATGTAAAAATAAGGCTACTAACTTAATGATTTCGAAACGAGACATATATGTAACGATTATCGTTGTAACGGCATTTAACTGTATATACATCATACTAAGATATATTATATATCATAATATCATGATAATATAATAATTTAACATCTCATTTGTTATAATAAACAATGGGTTAACAACATTCAACAAGATCGTTAACCTAAAGGTTTCAAAACAACATTTACATGTAACGACTAACGATGACTTAACGACTCAGTTAAAATGTATATACATGTAGTGTTTTAATATGTATTCATACACTTTTTAAAGACTTCAAGACACTTATCAAAATACTTCTACTTAACAAAAATGCTTACAATTACATCCTCGTTCAGTTTCATCAACAATTCTACTCGTATGCACCCGTATTCGTACTCGTACAATACACATCTTTTAGATGTATGTACTATTGGTATATACACTCCAATGATCAGCTCTTAGCAGCCCATGTGAGTCACCTAACACATGTGGGAACCATCATTTGGCAACTAGCATGAAATATCTCATAAAATTACAAAAATATGAGTAATCATTCATGACTTATTTACATGAAAACAAAATTACATATCCTTTATATCTAATCCATACACCAACGACCAAAAACACCTACAAACACTTTCATTCTTCAATTTTCTTCATCTAATTGATCTCTCTCAAGTTCTATCTTCAAGTTCTAAGTGTTCTTCATAAATTTCAAAAGTTCTAGTTTCATAAAATCAAGAATACTTTCAAGTTTACTAGCTCACTTCCAATCTTGTAAGGTGATCATCCAACCTCAAGAAATCTTTGTTTCTTACAGTAGGTTATCATTCTAATACAAGGTAATAATCATATTCAAACTTTGGTTCAATTTCTATAACTATAACAATCATATTTCAAGTGATGATCTTACTTGAACTTGTTTTCGTGTCATGATTCTGCTTCAAGAACTTCGAGCCATCCAAGGATCCATTGAAGCTAGATCCATTTTTCTCTTTTCCAGTAGGTTTATCCAAGGAACTTAAGGTAGTAATGATGTTCATAACATCATTCGATTCATACATATAAAGCTATCTTATTCGAAGGTTTAAACTTGTAATCACTAGAACATAGTTTAGTTAATTCTAAACTTGTTCGCAAACAAAAGTTAATCCTTCTAACTTGACTTTTAAAATCAACTAAACACATGTTCTATATCTATATGATATGCTAACTTAATGATTTAAAACCTGGAAACACGAAAAACACCGTAAAACCGGATTTACGCCGTCGTAGTAACACCGCGGGCTGTTTTGGGTTAGTTAATTAAAAACTATGATAAACTTTGATTTAAAAGTTGTTATTCAGAGAAAATGATTTTTATTATGAACATGAAACTATATCCAAAAATTATGGTTAAACTCAAAGTGGAAGTATGTTTTCTAAAATGGTCATCTAGACGTCGTTCTTTCGACTGAAATGACTACCTTTACAAAAACGACTTGTAACTTATTTTTCCGACTATAAACCTATACTTTTCTGTTTAGATTCATAAAATAGAGTTCAATATGAAACCATAGCAATTTGATTCACTCAAAACGGATTTAAAATGAAGAAGTTATGGGTAAAACAAAATTGGATAATTTTTCTCATTTTAGCTACGTGAAAATTGGTAACAAATCTATTCCAACCATAACTTAATCAACTTGTATTGTATATTATGTAATCTTGAGATACCATAGACACGTATACAATGTTTCGACCTATCATGTCGACACATCTATATATGTTTCGGAACAACCATAGACACTCTATATGTGAATGTTGGAGTTAGCTATACAGGGTTGAGGTTGATTCCAAAATATATATAGTTTGAGTTGTGATCAATACTGAGATACATATACACTGGGTCGTGGATTGATTCAAGATAATATTTATCGATTTATTTCTGTACATCTAACTGTGGACAACTAGTTGTAGGTTACTAACGAGGACATCTGACTTAATAAACTTAAAACATCAAAATATATTAAAAGTGTTGTAAATATATTTTGAACATACTTTGATATATATGTATATATTGTTATAGGTTCGTGAATCAACTAGTGGCCAAGTCTTACTTCCCGACGAAGTAAAAATCTGTGAAAGTGAGTTATAGTCCCACTTTTAAAATCTAATATTTTTGGGATGAGAATACATGCAGGTTTTATAAATGATTTACAAAATAGACACAAGTACGTGAAACTACATTCTATGGTTGAATTATCAAAATCGAATATGCCCCTTTTTATTAAAGTCTGGTAATCTAAGAATTAGGGAACAGACACCCTAATTGACGCGAATCCTAAAGATAGATCTATTGGGCCTAACAAACCCCATCCAAAGTACCGGATGCTTTAGTACTTCGAAATTTATATCATATCCGAAGGGTGTCCCGGAATAATGGGGATATTCTTATATATGCATCTTGTTAATGTCGGTTACCAGGTGTTCACCATATGAATGATTTTTATCTCTATGTATGGGATGTGTATTGAAATATGAAATCTTGTGGTCTATTATTATGATTTGATATATATAGGTTAAACCTATAACTCACCAACATTTTTGTTGACGTTTTAAGCATGTTCATTCTCAGGTGATTATTAAGAGCTTCCGCTGTCGCATACTTAAATAAGGACGAGATTTGGAGTCCATGCTTGTATGATATTGTGTAAAAACTGCATTCAAGAAACTTATTTTGTTGTAACATATTTGTATTGTAAACCATTATGTAATGGTCGTGTGTAAACAGGATATTTTAGATTATCATTATTTGATAATCTACGTAAAGCTTTTTAAAACCTTTATCTATGAAATAAAGGTTATGGTTTGTTTTAAAAATGAATGCAGTCTTTGAAAAATGTCTCATATAGAGGTCAAAACCTCGCAACGAAATCAATTAATATGGAACGTTTTTAATCAATAAGAACGGGACATTTCAGTGACGACCCCGTCAAAACACTTAACGGATCCGTCAGTTGGTCCCACAGCTTGATCGGACTTAAATGTATTAAGTAAACAAAGTTGCATTCTTTTATTTCAAAAGTTTCCCAAAAAGGAAACAAACCAAAATATGTAGTTTCAAAACAACCAACCATAGTAATAAACCAAAAGTTAACACAAAACCTTGCCAACAAACCCACAAGTTTAAATTATTCAAAAATAGAATGCAAGCTTAAGTTTCATAAATCGTTTCATAAAATCTGCCCAAATGCATGCAGACTCTTCTAAACACTGCGGAAGCATCACAAAACTCAAGTACCTGTGAAAACATGCAAGTAAACTGTCAACACAAAGGTTGAGTGAATTATAGGTTTAAATAATAAGTAAACTTTAGACCACAAGATTTTTAAAAAATGTTAGAAAACATTAAACATTATTCCATTATCAATGAGCCACCTGGTAACCACTTAACCCTTTATTTACCATTGCCAAATACAATAAAAATATACACTTGGACAGTGTCTCTACAACAAATTACGAAGTACTAAACATTTCGATTATAAATTGCTAGCGCGACTAGCTCGAAATGGGGTTGTCAAACCCGATAGATCTATCCGTAGGATTCGCGTTCACCGGTAGAAACCAATGATTATAGTTACCAGACTAGGGAATATTTTTGTCCAACTCACAATGAATAATTAAATTTAACTGTTACTTGTGCCTAAACATAAATAAAAATGCATGTAATCACATCCCAAAAATATACTTTGAAAAGTATGTAAAAACGGGACTATAACTCACCTTAAAAGCAACTGAAGAAACCACACAACATGCGAACAGCAAATAGAGTAAAGTGATCAGGAATGATCACAACGCCGACCTATAAATAAAGCAGGTCGATATAAATAACTAACTTAGGTCAAGTCTTAGTATGATAGCTATTGTACATGTTGCAAGTAGACATAGAACAATACTCGGCAAGCATCGGTTTGACTGGAACAGCGTACGGACACATACTTTCTATTTATAGAAAGTTTCTATTTTTAGCAAGTTTCCATTTTTGGAAAGTTTCTATTTTTGGAAAGTTTCTATTTTTGGAAAGTTTCCAAATTTAGAAAGTTCTATTTTTAGAAAGTTTTTAAGTTAGGAAAGTTTTCTTATTTAAAAAGTCAACAAAAGTCAACTGAAAGTCAAAGTCAACTGAAAGTCAACTCAAAAGTCAACCTTGGTCAAACATAGTCAACATTAGTTTGAAAAGTGTAAATTATAATAATAACATAAGTTATAATGTTTATTAAAGTTAAAAGTGTATAATTAAGTCATAACATAAGTTTAATAAAATAAAATGAATTATTAAAGTTAATATAAGTTGAAGTGATATAATTAATATATCAT
Organism: Rutidosis leptorrhynchoides; assembly: GCF_046630445.1. Taxonomy (NCBI): domain Eukaryota; kingdom Viridiplantae; phylum Streptophyta; class Magnoliopsida; order Asterales; family Asteraceae; genus Rutidosis; species Rutidosis leptorrhynchoides. The sequence goes on along the minus strand of NC_092334.1, from coordinate 490,326,884 downwards.
AAGTATTTAATTAATTAATTAAATATTAATCATAATATAAGTATTATTAATTAATAATAAATTTTTAAATCATATCATAAGTATTATTAATTAATAATGAATTAGTAACCATATCATAAGTTTCTAATTATAATTATTAAATCATAAGTATTTAATAATTAACTCATAATTAAATAATAATTAAGTCTTATAATAATTAAATAATTATTTAATATTTATTATAAGTCTTATAATAATATTCTCATAAAGTAAATTTAATACTTATCATAAGTATTTTCCAATAATAATAAAAGTATTATTAATCGTAAGTTAAATTAAAATGTTAATTAAATCATAAATAATAATTAAATGATATAATAAATATTTATATCATAAGTCTTAAATAATAATAATTACTTCTTTTATCATAAGTAATTAATTAATAATGAAATTCATTATTTTTATCATAAGTTTTAGAATTAATCATAAGTTTTAATTCAAAAGTTCATCGGGTCGTATCTTGAGCCCCGGGTGTCGATTTCTGGCGAGCCTTATATGCATCTCCGCCTATTCAAACCACCCGACATAATGGTGCACTCAAGAACACACCAAGAACAATCCACAAGTCATGGTAATCAGCCATGACACCACTTGGACCTTCAATTTACTCAAAACCGTGTTTTAGTCATAACGGGTGAACCGTGGCTCGGATTTAGGTGACCCGAACATGAAAGTTCATCACACCCTTAGTCCTAACACACTAACACACCCTAAAGACTCCAAGGAAGGTCACAAAGTCGGACCAAACCTGGTTCATGTCAATATCACAATTCAATCTTTACAAAATACTAATTTGATCATAACTAGGGCTCCGGGAATCGAAACGACATGAATTCGGAGTCTAAAATTAATGTCTTGATGAGAGGAACTCATCTAAATAGTTTATTTTAACATTTATATCAGTCACAACTCAGAATACACGAATTAGCTGCTGTCCAGAATTTTACAAACCGAAAACATGTGATTTTGAGTACATCTATGCATACAAACATCCTTACAATAATCCACAAACATCATACTACTAAATAAACATCAAAATACAGAAAATAATTGAAAAATTGAAAGTTCTAGGGTTAGGGTTTATACCCTAATCGAGAAACAATCTATGTAATCGCGTAGAGAACGAAGAGAGGAACGCGTTTATTCTAATCAATCCTTGATCCAAGCTTTAATTTTTGATGATGATGGTGATATTGGTGGTGGATGGCGATGGCACAAAGAGGGAGAGGGAGGAGAGAGCACCAAAGTTTTAGGTTTTGTAATTTTTGGAGTTAAAAGATAAAATGAGGTGCTTTGCAAAAAGAGAGGGGGTATACCCCCTTTGGTTCGGCCGATCCAAGGGAGTGGGGTGGGACCCACTAGCCCATCTCACTTAATATATAATTCCTGATGGCCCGAAAGCCCGAACGAGTCCCGAAATGCGAAAACACACTTACGCGATTAAAAATCCGGAAAGATAACAAACGCGCGACGAAAAATAAACATAAATACACTATATAATAATATGATCTTAAAATATCATATTTAAAATATTTAGGATTTAAATGTCCCAAAAACTCGACCGTTGGTTTGAAAACCAAAAAGATTCGCCGGATGGAAATTCGCGAGACGTAGAAACGTATAAATTTAAAATATGAATACAAATACACATAACACACAATAATTAATATATATATATTATTACAAAAATAATAATATAGGTCATAGAAATGACGTGGCACACTAACAGTTAATGGCCGTGAAATAATTAACTGAAAAAGATAACGGAAAAAGTAGGGTCGTGACAGTACCTTCCCGTTACGAAAATTTCGTCCCGAAATTTAAGCAGGCGCAGGGGTTGACTCGGCATCTGGGAACAAATGCGGGTATTTCTGCTTCATCTGGTCTTCATGCTCCCAAGTGAACTCGGGACCGCGTCTAGCGTTCCATCTGACCCGAACAATAGGAATTCTGCTCTGTTTAAGAGTCTTAACCTCTCGGTCCATGATTTCAACAGGCTCCTCAATAAAATGCAATTGCTTATCAACTTGAAGTTCCTCCAAAGGAATAGTCTGATCAAATTCAGCCAAGCACTTCTTTAAATTCGAAATATGGAAAACATCGTGAACAGCACTGAGTTCTTGTGGCAATTTCAAACGATAAGCCACCGGTCCAACTCTTTCAATGATCTCAAAAGGTCCCACGAAACGAGGACTTAACTTTCCCATTTTATCAAAACGGATTACGCCCTTCCAAGGTGAAACCTTTAACATAACACGATCACCAACTTGAAATTCAACATCTTTCCTTCCCTTATCGGCATAACTCTTTTGCCGACTTCTAGCAGTTCTCAACCTTTCTTTAATTTGTACAATATTCTCAGTAGTCTCGTGAATAATCTCTGGACCTGTAAGTTGAGCATCCCCAACCTCATTCCAACAAATAGGAGACCTACATTTCCTACCGTACAAAGCTTCAAACGGTGCGGCTTTAATACTTGCGTGGTAACTGTTGTTATAAGAAAACTCAGCTAGCGGTAAATATTTATCCCACCCATTTCCAAAATTAATGACGCACGCTCGCAACATATCTTCTATTGTCTGAATGGTCCTTTCACTCTGACCATCCATTTGAGGATGATAAGCGGTGCTCATATCCAACCTAGTACCCAAGGCTTCCTGTAAAGATTGCCAAAACTTCGACACAAATCGACTGTCTCGGTCGGAAATAATGGACACGGAACACCATGCCTAGAAACAATCTCTTTCAAATACAAACGGGTGAGTTTCTCCATCGAATTCGTTTCCCTAATCGGCAAAAAGTGAGCCGACTTAGTGAGTCGATCTACAATCACCCAAATTGCATCATAGCCACCCGAAACTCTTGGTAACTTAGTAATAAAATCCATAGTGATACCTTCCCACTTCCACTCGAGAATTTCTGGTTGCACCAAAAGTCCAGACGATTTTTGATGTTCAGCTTTGACCTTAGCACAGGTCAAACACTTAGTCACATACTTAGCTACATCACCTTTCAAATTATGCCACCAATACAGCTCCTTAAGATCCTGATACATCTTTCTAGAACCAGGATGAATAGAGTATCTAGACTTATGAGCCTCATCCAAAACAAGTTGTCGAAGACCTCCAAATTTCGGAACCCATAGACGTCCCGCAAAATACCTAGTACCATCAGCTCGTACTTCAAACTTCTTAGCTACCTTTTTCTACATTCTCCTTCACGAAATTCTCCTCCTTTAAGGCTTCTTGTTCCTCAAGAATATGCCTAACGAGGTTTGATCTAATTGTCATATTCATGGCCCTAACCCTACGAGGTTCAGTCCTTTCTTTACGACTCAATGCATCAGCCACAACATTGGCCTTACCCGGGTGATACAAAAGGTCACAATTATAATCATTCAACGTCTCAATCCATCTTCGTTTTCTCATGTTCCACTGTTTCTGATCGAGGATATGTTGAAGACTCTTGTGATTGGTGTACACAGTACTCTTAACACCATAAAGATAGTGTCTCCAAATTTTAAGCACAAAAACAACAGCCCCCAACTCTAAATCATGAGTTGTATAGTTCTGTTCGTGAATCTTCAACTGTCGTGACGCATATGCAATAACCTTCTTTCGTTGCATCAAAACGCAACCATAGCCTTGTCGCGATGCATCACAATAAACAACAAAATCGTCATTACCCTCCGGTAGTGACAAAATCGGAGCGGTAGTCAACTTCTTCTTCAAAATCTGAAAAGCATTCTCTTGTTCATCCTTTCACTCATACTTCTTCCCCTTATGCGTTAAAGCAGTCAGAGGTTTTGCAATACGAGAGAAATCCTGAATGAACCTTCGATAGTAACCTGCCAACCCTAAGAACTGACGAATCTGAGTAGGAGTTTTCGGGTTTCCCACTTTTCAATCGCCTTAATTTTAGCAGGATCAACTTGTATTCCCTGTTTATTAACAATATGACCAAGGAACTGAACTTCTCTTAACCAAAAAGCACACTTAGAGAACTTAGCGTACAACTCTTCTTTCTTTAACAAATCAAGCACTAACCTCAAGTGTTCTTCATGCTCTTCATCATTCTTAGAATAGATAAGGATGTCGTCGATGAAAACAATAACGAGCTTTTCCAGATAGGGTCTACACACACGGTTCATGAGGTCCATGAACACAGCAGGTGCATTTGTCAATCCGAACGGCATAACAAGAAATTCAAAGTGACCGTAACAGGTGCAAAAACCAGTTTTTGAAACATCAGATTCTTTAACACGCAGCTGATGATAGCCAGAACGAAGATCAATTTTTGAATAAATAGAAGAACCCTGAAGCTGATCGAACAGATCATCAATTCTCGGAAGAGGATAACGATTTTTAACAGTGAGCTTATTCAGTTCACGATATTCAATGCATAAACGAAAAGAACCATCCTTCTTCTTAACAAACAGAACGGGAGCTCCCCACGGGGACGAACTAGGACGAATAAAACCTTTGTCTAACAACTCACGGAGTTGACTCGACAATTCTTGAAGTTCAGAAGGCGCAAGACGATAAGGAGCGCGTGCTACAGGAGCAGCGCCGGGAACAAGATTAATTTGAAATTCTACCGCGCGTTGCGGCGGAAGGCCAGGTAAGTCATCGGGAAACACCTCGGGAAAATCCCTAACAATGTAAATGTCATCAACGTTCTTCACTTCCTTACTAGGATCAATAACATGAGCAAGAATAACATGACAGCCTTTGCGGAGATGTTTACGAACTTTCATACAGCTAATAAGATTTAACTGTGTGCATTTCTTATCTCCAAAGACCATCAGTGGCTCTCCAATCACATCAGTAATACGAATAGCCTTATCATAACACACGATCTCAGCACGGTTCGCAGATAACCAATCCATACCAATAACAATATCAAAACTACCAAGTTCAATCGGTATCAAGTCTATCTCAAAATCCCTACCACCCATATTAATGTTACATTTACGATGTACAGTCTTAGCAGTAAGTTCTTTACCATTAGCTACTTCAACAACATAAGTATTGTCTAAGGGAGTTAACGGCGTTTTGATTCTCGGACTTAATTTACTTGACACGAAACTTAAATCAGCCCCTGAATCAAATAGTACATAAACTGATAAATCGTTGACTGAGAACGTACCAGTAACAAGCTTAGGATCTTCCTCTGCATCCTTAGCATTAATGTTGAACGCTCGGCCGCGTGCAGTTTCAGCAGTCTTCTTGTTGGGACAAGCATCTCGGAAATGCCCCGACTTCCCACACTCATAACAAACCCTTTGATTACCTCCATTATTCGATTTCCCATTACCATTACTGTTACCACCTCTATTACCAACATTATTATTATTACCACCAGCCGCGGGAGTAGCAGAACCCGACAAAAGCACTGTACAATCTTTAGCAATGTGCCCTTGCTTGGAGCACCTCTTACAAGTAACTGTGCAGTAACCATCATGAGCTTTATAGCAACGAGGACACACACGCTGATTTCTGTTGTTAGCACCTGAGGTATCCTGTTTCTTCTGCTGATTTTGGTTTTGATTTCGGTTGTTATCCCACTTTCGTTTCCCATTATCAGCCTTCTTGACAACCTCCTCACTAGTTTCAGCAACTGTAGTCTTGCTTCTTCTCAACACCTTGTCATTAAGTTTGTGAGCCATAGACATAGCCGCCTCAATAGTCTGGGGTTCACTAGACTCAACCCTGTGTTCAATCTTTTCCGACAAACCATCAATGTAAGCCTCAATTTTGCGGTCCTCATCCGCATAAACCCTAGGACACAGCAAAGTTAACTCGAAAAACCTTCGTTCATAGGCATCTAACTCGGTGCCATGCATTTTCAAATTCTTGAGCTCAACCTCTAGCTTCTTAAGCTCACCCCGAGGTCTATAGCGGGTGATCAATCTTTCCTTAAAATCATTCCAGGCCAAACCATAAGCTACATCGCTTCCCAAACTACTAACCAGATTGTTCCACCATGTCAAGGCACTATCCTTGAGAGTGCAACTAGCGAAACTAACTTTGTCCTCTTCACAGACCCGACTGACCCTGAAAATAGATTCGATCTTCTCGAACCAACGAGTAAGCCCTATTGGTCCTTTCGTACCACTGAATTCTTGGGATCGACCAGCCATAAAAGTCTTGTGGGAGCATCCCACCTGGTTGTTGTTGTTCACATTGGAGTTAACATTAGCATTTGCTGCCATAGCAGCAGCAATTCCTTCATTGATCAGGCGTTGTATACGCGCTTCAGTGGACTCTCTTGGAGGCATGATCTTCAAAATAGAACAACACATCCGTTAGTACCAAGAATAATACTAGTGTCATAAAGGAATAGATCAAAACACGAAAAGATTAACCATCATAAATAATAGTTAACAAACACTATGAGTAATAACATGACAGTTATGATTGTTATAGAAATAACCATCACATGCATACATATTTTATGATAACATCATACAACATACATAGCACCTAACATACATGAACATATATTACGCATAATATAACATGCCAAGAGCCACAACATCAGAAATAAAACATGATAATGATAATAGATGTCATAAAAATAACCATCCATACATAATGAAAAATATCCCATAACAAAATCTTAGTAAAATCCTCGGCAAAACGCCGTACATAACCCAAAATGTATGTATAAAAAGGACATTAAGTCTGATGAAATAGATAATCAATATGAATAATCACATCACATTCGCTTAGAGCGGGTGTGATAAGCTGGTCCAGCATGAGTCTCAGCAGGATCCTCATACTTACGCAACTTCCCTTTCACAACATCCAACTCTTCCTTCAACCCACGGACAGTGCTCTCGAGAGCCTCGAACTTAGCATTAACTTCTCGCTCACACTTACGGTTCGCATCCTCAACCCTATGCTTGAAAGTGATAAAGTTACCCATGTCGGCACGGATCTCGTCCATAACTTCATTATGTGGCAAAGTGCGCAAACAATCACTAAGGGCGTTAATACGTGTCACCTCATTATAAGCCCGGTTCATATGATTAATGGTAGAAAAATAGTAATGAACAGGATCATCGATCTCTGGTTGATTAGCACGACGTCTAGCAGGAGACGGTGGAGCAGGAGCAGCAACAGAGTTATCGCTCGAAGTCGACATCTGCAAACAGCAAAACCGCAAACCACATACCAAAAAGATATGAAAGCTAATAATATAACTTATACGAAATGAAATGCATAATAATGCTATAGCAAAAAGGTCGGGCTGTAGACTAGACTCTAATGCACCCTAATAACCACGGGTTGACCACATTAAGACCGTCTAGTTCCCTACAACCAACGCTCTGATACCACATGTGACGACCCCGTCAAAACACTTAACGGATCCGTCAGTTGGTCCCACAGCTTGATCGGACTTAAATGAATTAAGTAAACAAAGTTGCATTCTTTTATTTCAAAAGTTTCCCAAAAAGGAAACAAACCAAAATATGTAGTTTCAAAACAACCAACCATAGTAATAAACCAAAAGTTGACACAAAACCTTGCCAACAAACCCACAAGTTTAAATTATCCAAAAATAGAATGCAAGCTTAAGTTTCATAAATCGTTTCATAAAATCTGCCCAAATGCATGCAGACTCTTCTAAACACAGCGGAAGCATCACAAAACTAAAGTACCTGTGAAAATATGCAAGTAAACTGTCAACACAAAGGTTGAGTGAATTATAGGTTTAAATAATAAGTAAACTTTAGACCACAAGATTTTTAAAAAATCTTAGAAAACATTAAACATTATTCCATTATCAATGAGCCACCTGGTAACCACTTAACCCTTTATTTACCCTTGCCAAACACAATAAAATATACACTTGGACAGTGTATCTACAACAAATTACGAAGTACTAAACATTTTGATTATAAATTGCTAGCGCGACTAGCTCGAAATGGGGTTGTCAAACCCGATAGATCTATCCGTAGGATTCGCGTTCACCGGTAGAAACCAATGATTACAGTTACCAGACTAGGGAATATTTTTGTCCAACTCACAATGAATAATTAAATTTAACTGTTACTTGTGTCTAAACGTAAATAAAAATGCATGTAATCACATCCCAAAAATATACTTTGAAAAGTATGTAAAAACGGGACTATAACTCACCTTAAAAGCAACTGAAGAAACCACACAACAAGCGAACAACAAATAGAGTAAAGTGATCAGGAATGATCACAACGCCGACCTATAAATAAAGCAGGTCGATATAAATAACTAACTTAGGTCAAGTCTTAGTATGATAGCTATTGTACATGTTGCAAGTAGACATAGAACAATACTCGGCAAGCATCAGTTTGACTGGAACAGCGTACGGACACATACTTTCTATTTATAGAAAGTTTCTATTTTTAGCGGGTTTCCATTTTTGGAAAGTTTCTATTTTTGGAAAGTTTCTATTTTTGGAAAGTTTCTATTTTTGGAAAGTTTCCAAATTTAGAAAGTTCTATTTTTAGAAAGTTTTTAAGTTAGGAAAGTTTTCTTATTTAGAAAGTCAATAAAAGTCAACTGAAAGTCAAAGTCAACTGAAAGTCAACTCAAAAGTCAACCTTGGTCAAACATAGTCAACATTAATTTGAAAAGTGTAAATTATAATAATAACATAAGTTATAATGTTTATTAAAGTTAAAAGTGTATAATTAAGTCATAACATAAGTTTAATTAAATAAAATGAATTATTAAAGTTAATATAAGTTGAAGTGATATAATTAATATATCATAAGTATTTAATTAATTAATTAAATATTAATCATAATATAAGTATTATTAATTAATAATAAATTTTCAAATCATATCATAAGTATTATTAATTAATAATGAATTAGTAACCATATCATAAGTTTCTAATTATAATTATTAAATCATAAGTATTTAATAATTAAATCATAATTAAATAATAATTAAGTCTTATAATAATTAAATAATTATTTAATCTTTATTATAAGTCTTATAATAATATTCTCATAAAATAAATTTAATGCTTATCATAAGTATTTTCCAATAATAATAAAAGTATTATTAATCGTAAGTTAAATTAAAATGTTAATTAAATCATAAATAATAATTAAATGATATAATAAATATTTATATCATAAGTCTTAAATAATAATAATTACTTCTTTTATCATAAGTAATTAATTAATAATGAAATTCATTATTTTTATCCATAAGTTTTAGAATTAATCATAAGTTTTAATTCAAAAGTTCATCGGGTCGTATCTTGAGCCCCGAGTGTCGATTTCTGGCGAGCCTTATATGCATCTCCGCCTATTCAAACCACCTGACACAATGGTGCACTCAAGAACACACCAAGAACAGTCCACAAATCGTGGTAATCAGCCATGACACCACTTGGACCTTCAATTTACTCAAAACCGTGTTTTAGTCATAACGGGTGAACCGTGGCTCGGATTTAGGTGACCCGAACATGAAAGTTCATCCCACCATCAGCCCTAACACACTAACACACCCTAAAGACTCCAAGGAAGGTCACAAAGTAGGACCAAACCTGGTTCATGTCAATATCACAATTCAATCTTTACAAAATACTAATTTGATCATAACTAGGGCTTCGGGAATCGAAACGACATGAATCCGGAGTCTAAAATTAATGTATTGATGAGAGGAACTCATCTAAATAGCTTATTTTAACATTTATATCAGTCACAAACTCAGAATACACGAATTAGCTGCTGTTCAGAATTTTACAAACCGAAAACATGTGATTTTGAGTACATCTATGCATACAAACATCATTACAATAATCCATAAACATCATACTACTAAATAAACATCAAAATACAGAAAATAATTGAAAAATTGAAAGTTCTAGGGTTAGGGTTTATACCCTAATCGAGAAACAATCTATGTAATCGCGTAGAGAACGAAGAGAGGAACACGTTTATACTAATCAATCCTTGATCCAAGCTTTAATTTTTGATGATGATGGTGATATTGGTGGTGGATGGCGATGGCACAAAGAGGGAGAGGGAGGAGAGAGCACCAAATTTTTAGGTTTTGTAATTTTTGGAGTTAAAAGATAAAATGAGGTGCTTTGCAAAAAGAGAGGGGGTATACCCCCTTTGGTTCGACCGATCCAAGGGAGTGGGGTGGGCCCCACTAGGCCATCTCACTTAATATATAATTCCTGATGGCCCGAAAGCTGGAACGAGTCCCGAAATGCGAAAACACACTTACGCGATTAAAAATCCGGAAAGATAACAAACGCGCGACGAAAAATAAACATAAATACACTATATAATAATATGATCTTAAAATATCATATTTAAAATATTTAGGATTTAAATGTCCCAAAAACTCGACCGTTGGTTTGAAAACCAAAAAGATTCGCCGGATGGAAATTCGCGAGACGTAGAAACGTATAAATTTAAAATATGAATACAAATACACATAACACACAATAATTAATATATATATATTATTACAAAAATAATAATATAGGTCATAGAAATGACGTGACACACTAACAGTTAATGGCCGTTAAATAATTAACTGAAAAAGATAACGGAAAAAGTAGGGTCGTGACACAAACCACTAGTGTTGTCACAAGTGTAACATCCCGTTCTTCAGTTACGCGTTATTTTGGACGTCGTTTGAATTACGAGGCATGTAATCATATATTTTGACCCCAAATAAAGTTGGAGTTGATGTTCTAAAACCCTACCCTTGGAAAGTAGACCTTATTACATTTCCAACGATATTTGATCATTCAAAAACAGAGTTATGGTTTGAAAGTTACCATCAAAACAAGTTTCACAAAATGCTGATTTCGGTAATTTGCACGCCGCGCAAAATTTTGCACGCCGCACAAAACGTGCTGACAGCAAGCTTTGTGATTTTAAATGTTTTAAAAAGGGGCATTTTGGGTATTTCACATTGGGGTTGGTTTTGAGGCTACAAATTTGGCCAAAACCTTATCTTATCCTCATTTCTTATCCACTCAAACACATCAAACCCTAGAGAGAGAGAGAGAGGTTCTAGAGAGAGAATTGGGGATTTGGAGAAGAAGATGAGTGATTTGAGTCGGGTCTCAAGAGTTAAAGTTGTTCATCTCGTCAACGGCAACATTTTGGTGGTATTGGTAAGTCTTAACTCCGAATTTCATTTTGTTGATTTGATATTCAAGTTGGGGTTTGAGCTTGTTTAGTTGTGAAACCCGCTTAGATAACGAAGTGGGTTTATTGTGACTAGTTATTTTGATACTTGGCGGGTTTTGGGTTGGTTGACGATTTGGCCATGATTAGGCTTTGATTTTGGGTGTAATCACTTAGTTTAGTGATTATGGAAGTATTGGAACCCATTTGGGTATGTTTGAAAGACTAGTTTTGAATTGGGTCAAAATTAGGGTTTATGTGTCGAATTGGGTAAGTTAAGTCTTTAACACTTATTGAAAGGACCCGTTCATATACATTATAAACGATTCACAATAGTTGATTACATTGCGAGGTATTTGACCTCTATATGATACATTTTACAAACATTGCATTCGTTTTTAAAAGACAAACTTTCTTTACATCGAAAATTGACAGACATGCATACCATTTCATAATATCCACTATCCAACTATAAATTGATTTAATAATAATATTTGATGAACTCAATAACTCGAATGCAACGTTCTTCGAAATATGCTATGAAAGACTCCAAGTAATATCTTTAAAATGAGCAAATGCACAGCGGAAGATTTCTTTAACACCTGAGAATAAACATGCTTTAAAGTGTCAACCAAAAGGTTGGTGAGTTCATTAGTTTATCATAATCATTTATTTCCATCATTTTAATAGACCACAAGAATTTCATTTTCAGTTCTCATAAATATACGTCCCATGCATAGAGACAAAAATAATCATTCATATGGTGAACACCTGGTAACCGACATTAACTAGATACATATAAGAATATCCCCTATCATTCCGGGATCCTCCTTCGGACATGATATAAATTTCGAAGTACTAAAGCATCCGGTACTTTGGATGGGGGTTATTAGGCCCAATAGATCTATCTTTAGGATTCGCGTCAATTAGGGTGTCTGTTCCCTAATTCTTAGATTACCAGACTTAATAAAAAGGGGCATATTTGATTTCGATAATTCAACCATAGAATGTAGTTTCACATACTTGTGTCTATTTCGTAAAACATTTATAAAAGTTGCGCATGTATTCTCAGCCCAAAAATATAAAGGGTAAAAAGGCAAATGAAACTCACCATACTGTATTTCGTAGTAAAAATACATATAACGTCATTGAACAAGTGCAAGGTTGGCCTCGGATTCACGAACCTAAATTAATTATATATATTTATATGTTGGTCAATATTTGTCTAACAAATTAGGTCAAGTCATAGTGTACCGCAATCCTAATGCTCGAGACTAATATGCAAAAGTCAACAAAAGTAAATTTGACTCAAAATAATTTCCAAAAATCTATACATGATTAATATATAGTTTAAATATCGTCGTTTTATATTTTTAAATATTTTTAAAAGATTTATTAGAGTAAATAATATAATATAATTTATTTATTAATAAATAAAATTTTATATTAAATTTATATAATAAAATATACTTTTATATATATTAAGTAATAAAATTTATAGGGTTCATTTAATATCATAAAGATAATATGATAGGTATTATTAAAGTAAGTTATTACACGTAGTAAAATATGTTTGTATCACATATTTATTTGATAAAATAATATCTATAATGATAGTAAGTAAAAGTTGTATTATTTTGTAATAATAATTATTATTATAAAAATATCAATATTTATAATTACTAAGATGACATTATGATAAAACGATAATTCTAATTATGATAACTTTAATATTTACGATAATTTTTAATATTATCTTTAAAATAATAATTCTATTTAAAATAATAATAATAATGATATTTTATAGTAACAATGACATTTCTATTAAAATGATAATTTTTGTTAAAATGATAGTTTTAATACTAACGATACTTTTAATAATAATAGTAATGATAAAAATAATAAGAACGATAATTTTATCTAAATTAATATCTTATAATATTTTAATTTCATCATGATACTCTTACTCATTATTTCCTAATCGTTTCGTTTAATAGCTTTTAATCGTCTTTTATATCGTGTTCATAATAATGATAATAATAGTAATCAAAATATTTAGGTGTTACAATTATTTGTTTTAATTACACTAATATTAATAATGATAGTTACTATAATATTATTAACGATAATACTAATAATTATCTTAATGATAATATAGTAATAATAATAATAACAATAACAATAACCATTTTTAAATAATAATATATATATATTAATAATGATAATAATAATAATAATACTAATAATAATAATAATAATAATAATAATAATAATAATAATAATGATAATTGGATAATAATAATAATAATAATACTAATTATAACTTTAACGATAATAACGATAGTAATAAAAAAAACAATTTTTAATGATAAATCCCTTTTATTGATAAAGATAATAATAATGATAATAATAAGATAAAACTAGAACGACGATAAAAATGACGATAATAATAATCATTTTTAATAAAAATATCTAAAATTCAATTGATTATAACTTCTAATCCGTTCATCGAAACCATTCGATATCTAAAGGAAAAGTTCTTAATTTTTCGCTAGCTTTCCAAGGACATGCATATCTTATACCTTATCTCAACCGCAAGTGTAACTAATTCAAGATTCAACCTAACCTGTCTAAGGGCAATATCAAAAGTACAAGCATGCATAATCCTAAATACTCGAGCACTAGTTAGGGATACACTATTAGTATGTAAAAGTTAAATTATGAGTACTCACGTATCAATATTGAGATTCAATATTACAGGAAAGGTACGTAGACGCAACAGAAATGATAAACACTATATTGACCTCACGAGCATACCCATGAACCATACTCAATCACCTCCATAGCTATAACCCATAATTTCCTTAATCCTATCCTACTCGAAAAACAATTTCGAAATCACTCGGACAACACTTCGTCGTAATATTTTATGTATACTAATAATACCTTGAAATAATACGGAGTAAATATATATATGTAAATCGATTGAGAGAGTTTAGAGAAAAATATTTTCAAGTTTCTATGAAATAATGAAACCTATTGAATTCTATTTATAATAGATTTTTGAATTATTAAAGTGAATTATTAAAGTATAAATTATTAAAGTGAATTATTAAAGTATGAATTATTAAAGTGAATTATTAAAGTATAAATTATTAAAGTATGAATTATTAAAGTGAATTATTAAAGTTAAAGTAAAGTAAAAATAAAGTAAAGGTAAAGTTTAAGTATAGTAAAAGTATAAAACTATATACGTATTATACGCATATAAATATATATAATATTAATTTAAATCGTTATATATATTTAATAAAATAAAATATAAATATCGTTATCTTTATCATACTAGTTAAGTAATGAGTTGTCAAAAGTGGTTCTAGATATTTATAAAAGTTATATACGTTTTAATAATAAAGTTCTTTTTAAACTGAAAACGTTTTTGTACGTTTGAAACTAAATAGATCAATCGAGTCTTTATGAGATTCAATCTTCTACTATCCTTTGTCTAGTTCTCAATGATTGACAATTTGTTCTTATTTATAAATTACTTTACCATTTTTTGAATATTGTTAAAATGGAAAGATTTCTCAAATCAACGTGGGCCTTTCAACAGAGACTTGTAATCATAATTTCATATATCTGATAATTCAATCATTTGATCTTATCTTCTAATTCCATTGATAAATATTTTGAAACAGATACAATCATATAAAGTATTTAATCTAATATTTTGTTTACGTTTCAAGTTATAATATATATACACATATACATATATAATCATATTCGTTTAATGGTTTATGAATCGTTGGAACTTGGTCGAGGTTAAATGAATGTATGAACATAGTTTAAAATTCTTGAAATTTAACTTAACAAATATTGCTTATTGTGTCGAAAACATATAAAGATTAAAGTTTAAATTTGGTTGGAAATTTCCGGGTTGTCACAGTACCTACCCGTTAAAGAAATTTCGTCCCGAAATTTAAGTGGAAAGGTCGTGAATGATAATAAGTATGTTTTCATGATACATACTGGCTGAAAATTAGAGTTTAACATCAGCGAATAATTTGGATAAACAATCCATTTATATGAAGAGTACGAATGAAGCTAACAAAGAAGAGTGAAATGAGTAAGTGTAGATTCATCTTATCATTTGACGTAGATATGATTGATTCCCAGATTTCAAGGGATTTGAAGAAAATCTTCTTAATAAGATTTGACTCTCCGGTAATCAAGGAAATTAGGATCTGCTTTAAATGCGATCGTCCATTTTAATTATTCTGTCAGAGATTTTCTTATAAATTCACCTCCTTTGTTTCCTTACAACTCACACCTTCTGTTGATGCATTTTATGCAAGTCCCTAGACATCTACCCACGTCCATTGCAGGTACAACAGTTTACAGGCCACCATGATTGCTCATTATTATCCTGTGTTTGTATGTGGTTACAGGAACCGCAGGAACGAGATTTAGATGTTTGACTATGTTAGACTTAGTCAGACGTACGAGTGAAGCCTCACTAGTACGGCTGACAGGCTCATACGCATGGTTGATGCTGAGCTAAGTCACAATTACAACCTAAATGAGAAGACACGAGTGAGTGATCACCCGTACGGCTGATAAAGCCAACTCGTACGTGTGATGAATGAATCGTATGGGTGAGTCAACAGCAGGGGTATATAAAGTCTTATGTTCTTCATTTTAGGTTAAGCCTCTTATTTGTTACACACACTCAGATCTAGTGAGCTCCTTCGATTCTCTCTCAGTCCAAATCACCCATGTGGTGAATAATAGCTCTAGGTGTTGATCTAATCATACTTGATTTAGTTGTGGTTTGACTAAATTATTCAAAAAAAAAAATTTAACCTATTCACTAGAGGGTTTGATTCACTTATTCTGCCATTGTGTGAGTTAAATCTGTTGATTTCTAAGTTCCTAGTCATGTTTCATCACCTTCTATTCTTTCCCCCTCAACTCATATTTTAAAGTATTCATCAATATGCTCCATCCAGCTCTGATTCTCGATATACTTCTAACTTTCATATCGGTCATTCTTCTTTTTCATCTACCGCTGGAAGAATCTATTTACTTCTACTATACTCTTGGGTTTATAGTGTTTCTAGTTCTCCCGTGTCTTTATATTGCTATATGCATCGATATATGGTTTATAATTTCTGGTTTGTCGTTGGGCTTTATATGTTCCCTTATATTTCAAAGTCTCTGCTTCTGTCTTCTATAATCATTATCATTCACAGTTAATGCTCTCTTTTATTTGCTGCAATTTATACCCCAATTTCTATTTCGGAGTTTTGTCCTTTCGTTTCTTCTTCTTGCGATTAAGCACCGCTTGTAATGGTCCAGAATTCACATATATGAATTTCGGAATGAACATTGTTAATGTTCTAGGAAGGAAATTGTGATGGCATGATCTTGACTTGTCAAATTACTAGAATACCTTGGAAAAGGCCGAATCATCAAGAAATATTTTCTTGATATTTTAGAGGTTAAATAGAATACAAGAGTCATATAACATGACACATGATGATGTTATGATCTGTGAATCATCACGTTCCATTTAGAAACTCAGCATGACTTACTGTAATATAATCACATTGATCAAGTGTCATCATATTATACTAATTCATGCTTCAGTTCTCAACACTACTTCAAAATATTCCTATTTTAAACTTGAATCTTTCAGAATTTAGAAACTAAAATAGTTTCTTTTATGATGTAATACAGATAGCGCGAAGAGGTAAATGATTTCAAATAAGAAAAATTAAGAAAATATCTTCAGAAATATGGAGGATATTTATAATGAAAGATATGATGATATTTTAGAATTTCTAATATCAGAGGATGATGAAGAATATTGTCCGCAGGGGTTTAGAGTCAGGAGCAAGGTATTCGTTAATGACTTCAGTAGGTACTGAATCATTTGGATCCTTTAAAGTCAGGTTCAGTCTTTGTAATTTGTCCACAGCCTCCTTCCTACTTTGCTCAATCCGTTTTCCAGTTCCAAAACTTCTCTTTTTCTGCGCTTTGCCAGCACACTTCATCATTATCATCCAGCTTTTACCATTTAAAGTCGTTTATAGTTTTTGCTGCTTCATCAGCATTTTTTCCATTTTCGGAGAACCAATTCGTAGTTCGGAGTGTTTTTCAGAAACTCCACATTCAAATTAAGTCCAGAAGATAGACGTTATATATACACATATAACTGTTGGCGCAGACATGCTGCAAGATTTCAAAATACTGATTGCTAATTCCCAATGATTCGTATGGCAATTCTCATTACAAGATGCGAATGAGTAAATGATGGGGTTTCCATGAATAATTATGATGACTTTTTGGAGAGGCTAAAGTCAAAGGGTAATGAAGTTGTTGGTACATCTGCTAATAATATGGTGGAATGTAAAAGGTTCCCTGGTAACGATGGTGTATATCTCAAGGTTATAATAAGATTAGTCTGACTGAAAAGTCGAAGTTGACTTGCTGGAGCTGTGACAAAACTGGCTACTTTGAATAGGAGTCGCAAAGTTATTTTTGCTAATAAATGCCAAAGAATCTGATGCGGATACGTTGTTTAAACTTTTACTTTGGTTTCAAGAGTTTTTCGGGTACATAACTGTGGGTAACATGTGGTTGGATCATCATCTCGATTGCTCATCATTCGAAGTGTCTTCAGAAATTTTTGAAGGGTTTGAACACAGATTGTAATCGTTAACATACATTTGATGTTCTAACACAGTTTTGAAGTCAAAATATAGCTTGTGAAAGATGTAAGGATCTAAGAGTGATGATTTTGGTCATATCTCAAGTTAAATTTTGAGATTTCAAAATCAGAATATGTAATTAAATTTTGAATGAGTATGGTTGTTTTGATTTCTATAAAAGAATGTATATTGTTGTGAAAGTAGGGAGTATAATGGATGATTTGCTGAATCAGATTCGAAGAATGTAACATATTAATTGTGAATTTATATATCTCTCGGGTATTACCTACCCGTAAAAAAAAATTTCACAATTAATATTTTGTACAAAAGAATTTTATTACAGTCTTTATGAAAATATATATATGTATATTTTCTTCAGATGTAACATATATTTAATGAGTTAATGATAAATTAAACTCATTTGATTTACGGTTGAAACTAGAATTGAATAATCACTAAAGGCTTTAAAAAGTACATAACTTTTACGCAGTATTTCTTTAATGACATTAAAATTATGAATCAATACTTCGTTATTTGTTGATGTATGGTGTTCGGTTCGTGGAATTCTTGTGAATTTCGCAAAGTACGAATGATGTTATCTGAAAAGTTTCGGGTACATTGACGATGAAAGTGTAAAATCAAATATATACTTGATTTATTATGAATTGGAATTTGTTGAATTGCGACAGAGATTGTAGTTAACGCTGGTTAAGTTGCGGCCGAAGGACGTACATTATTCCATATTTGTAATATGAATTAACCGAGTAGTTAAGATTCACACACAATAGCTTAGCACTGAAAGATTTATTTCAATATATATATATATATATATATATATATATATATATATATATAATATACATATAATTTCTTCAGAGGAAATGAGTTAATTCTTCATAACTCGTTGATACAATATAAACGTTATTGATTCGTAATGATGTCCACAGTGATTCTTGAACTGACGAAGTTTGTGATGTTATCGGTGTTGTTGATTCGAATGTTGACTGTACTGACGATGCTGGTAACGCTGATGGTACTATTGATGTCGTTGGTAAAGCAAGTTTAGCTTGTTAATCACACACCATTTTTGTCAGGGTTTCTACTCTTCCTTCCATCATTTTGGTTCGCTTAACTGATTTATGGTTAGGGCTAGATTAGATAATCTCTAAGACTTTAGAGATTACATAATCGCCGCGGAATGTTTCTCCAATGAAGTTATGAATTAATACTTCGTAAGTTATTGTTGTTGGTACTCCTTGGTATCTATGGTGCGTATGACGTTGATGCTCGTGGGACAGATTGTAAAGTTGAGGTTTACGACGCGGTTGTAGTTGGAGGTGGTAATGGTACTGTTGGCGTTGATGATGGTGGTACTGGTTATGCTGCTGATGCTGCTGCTGGTGTTTGTAATCTCTGCACCATATTCTCCAAAGCCACTACCCGAGCGCGAAGCTCATTGACTTCTTCTATTACACCGGGGTGATTGTTGGTTCGGACGAGCGGATAAATAAAATCTAAAATTTGATGTAATATATAATCGTGACGAGATACTCTGGAAATGAGCGAGAAAATGGTGTTTCGGACAGGTTCGCCGGTAAGTGCTTCAGGTTCTTCATCAAGAGGGCAATGTGGTGGATGGAAGGGATCACCTTCTTCTTGTCTCCAATGATTGAGGAGGCTATGAACCCATCCCCAATTCATCCAGAATAGGTGATGACTGATTGGTTGATCTATTCCGGTCACACTGCTTTCGGAGCTTGAATGGGATTCCATTTTGGAATCTGAGTGACTTGAACTGATGACGAATTCCATTTCGTACGATTGGATAAAGGATTTTTTTTCCGATATGAAATGATTTTGGCTAACGGATGGTATTCTAATTACATAGAATATATATATATATATATATATATATATATATATATATATATATATATATATATATATATATATATATATATATATATATATATATATATATATAGATCAAAAGATTTTGTAGATTACGGAGGACTTTGCGGGATATGTCAGGCAAAGTTTAAAGTAACAGATACGATAAGATATGATTTAGCAGATATGCTAAGATATGAATTTTTGTCTATACACTATTCATGCAATCAATACAGCAAGACGTGTCTTAGACTAAAAATGATAAGCAGGTAATTTCCTGAGGATGATAAGTAGTTAATTTTTAACACAAAATGATAAGCAAAACTTTTGACATGCAGATACGGTCGAAGTCCAGACTCACTAATGCATCCTATTGACTTATCAGTTAGACACACTAATGCAGACCTGGTTCGCTAAGACCACCGCTCTGATACCAACTGAAAGGACCCGTTCATATACATTATAAACGATTCACAATAGTTGATTACATTGCGAGGTATTTGACCTCTATATGATACATTTTACAAACATTGCATTCGTTTTTAAAAGACAAACTTTCTTTACATCGAAAATTGACAGGCATGCATACCATTTCATAATATCCACTATCCAACTATAAATTGATTTAATAATAATCTTTGATGAACTCAATGACTCGAATGCAACATTCTTCGAAATATGCTATGAAAGACTCCAAGTAATATCTTTAAAATGAGCAAATGCACAGCGGAAGATTTCTTTAACACCTGAGAATAAACATGCTTTAAAGTGTCAACCAAAAGGTTGGTGAGTTCATTAGTTTATCATAATCATTTATTTCCATCATTTTAATAGACCACAAGAATTTCATTTTCAGTTCTCATAAATATACGTCCCATGCATAGAGACAAAAATAATCATTCATATGGTGAACACCTGGTAACCGACATTAACTAGATACATATAAGAATATCCCCTATCATTCCGGGATCCTCCTTCGAACATGATATAAATTTCGAAGTACTAAAGCATCCGGTACTTTGGATGGGGTTTGTTAGGCCCAATAGATCTATCTTTAGGATTCGCGTCAATTAGGGTGTCTGTTCCCTAATTCTTAGATTACCAGACTTAATAAAAAGGGGCATATTTGATTTCGATAATTCAACCATAGAATGTAGTTTCACATACTTGTGTCTATTTCGTAAAACATTTATAAAAGTTGCGCATGTATTCTCAGCCCAAAAATATAAAGGGTAAAAAGGCAAATGAAACTCACCATACTGTATTTCGTAGTAAAAATACATATAACGTCATTGAACAAGTGCAAGGTTGGCCTCGGATTCACGAACCTAAATTAATTATATATATTTATATGTTGGTCAATATTTGTCTAACAAATTAGGTCAAGTCATAGTGTACCACAATCCTAATGCTCGAGACTAATATGCAAAAGTCAACAAAAGTAAATTTGACTCAAAATAATTTCCAAAAATCTATACATGATTAATATATAGTTTGAATATCGTCGTTTTATATTTTTAAATATTTTTAAAAGATTTATTAGAGTAAATAATATAATTTATTTATTAATAAATAAAATTTATATTAAATTTATATAATAAAATATACTTTTATATATATTAAGTAATAAAATTTATAGGGTTCATTTAATATCATAAAGATAATATGATAGGTATTATTAAAGTAAGTTATTACACGTAGTAAAATATGTTTGTATCACATATTTATTTGATAAAATAATATCTATAATGATAGTAAGTAAAAGTTGTATTATTTTGTAATAATAATTATTATTATAAAAATATCAATATTTATAATTACTAAGATGACATTATGATAAAACGATAATTCTAATTATGATAACTTTAATATTTACGATAATTTTTAATATTATCTTTAAAATAATAATTCTATTTAAAATAACAATAATAATGATATTTTATAGTAACAATGACATTTCTATTAAAATGATAATTTTTGTTAAAATGATAGTTTTAATACTAACGATACTTTTAATAATAATAGTAATGATAAAAATAATAAGAGCGATAATTTTATCTAAATTAATATCTTATAATATTTTAATTTCATCATGATACTCTTACTCATTATTTCCTAATCGTTTTGTTTAATAGCTTTTAATCGTCTTTTATATCGTGTTCATAATAATTATAATAATAGTAATCAAAATATTTAGGTGTTACAATTATTTGTTTTAATTACACTAATATTAATAATGATAGTTACTATAATATTATTAACGAAAATACTAATAATTATCTTAATGATAATATAGTAATAATAATAATAACAATAACAATAACCATTTTTAAATAATGATATATATATATTAATAATGATAATAATAATAATAATACTAATAATAATAATAATAATAATGATAATTGGATAATAATAATAATAATACTAATTATAACTTTAACGATAATAACGATAGTAATAAAAAAAACAATTTTTAATGATAAATCCCTTTTATTGATAAAGATAATAATAATGATAATAATAAGATAAAACTAGAACGACGATAAAAACGACGATAATAATAATCATTTTTAATAAAAATATCAGAAATTCAATTGATTATAACTTCTAATCCGTTCATCGAAACCATTCGATATCTAAAGGAAAATTTCTTAATTTTTCGCTAGCTTTCCAAGGACATGCATATCTTATACCTTATCTCAACCGCAAGTGTAACTAATTCAAGATTCAACCTAACCTGTCTAAGGGCAATATCAAAAGTACAAGCATGCATAATCCTAAATACTCGAGCACTAGTCAGGGATACACTATTAGTATGTAAAAGTTAAATTATGAGTACTCACGTATCAATATTGAGATTCAATATTGCAGGAAAGGTACGTAGACGCAACGGAAATGATAAACACTATATTGACCTCACGAGCATACCCATGAACCATACGCAATCACCTCCATAGCTATAACCCATAATTTCCTTAATCCTATCCTACTCGAAAAACAATTTCGAAATCACTCGGACAACACTCCGTCGTAATATTTTATGTATACTAATAATATCTTGAAATAATACGGAGTAAATATATATATGTAAATCGATTGAGAGAGTTTAGAGAAAAATATTTTCAAGTTTCTATGAAATAATGAAACCTATTGAATTCTATTTATAATAGATTTTTGAATTTTTAAAGTGAATTATTAAAGTATAAATTATTAAAGTGAATTATTAAAGTATGAATTATTAAAGTGAATTATTAAAGTATGAATTATTAAAGTGAATTATTAAAGTATAAATTATTAAAGTATGAATTATTAAAGTGAATTATTAAAGTTAAAGTAAAGTAAAAATAAAGTAAAGGTAAAGTTTAAGTATAGTAAAAGTATAAAACTATGTACGTATTATACGCGTATAAATATATATAATATTAATTTAAATCGTTATATATATTTAATAAAATAAAATATAAATATCGTTATCTTTATCATACTAGTTAAGTAATGAGTTGTCAAAAGTGGTTCTAGATATTTATAAAAGTTATATACGTTTTAATAATAAAGTTCTTTTTAAACTGAAAACGTTTTTGTACGTTTGAAACTAAATAGATCAATCGAGTCTTTATGAGATTCAATCTTCCACTATCCTTTATCTAGTTCTCAATGATTGACAATTTGTTCTTATTTATAAATTACTTTACCATTTTCCGAATATTGTTAAAATGGAAAGATTTCTCAAATCAACGTGGGCCTTTCAACAGAGACTTGTAATCATAATTTAATATATCTGATAATTCAATCATTTGATCTTATCTTCTAATTCCATTGATAAATATTTTGAAACAGATATAATCATATAAAGTATTTAATCTAATATTTTGTTTGCGTTTCAAGTTATAATATATATACACATATACATATATAATCATATTCGTTTAATGGTTTGTGAATCGTTGGAACTTGGTCGAGGTTGAATGAATGTATGAACATAGTTTAAAATTCTTGAAATTTAACTTAACAAATATTGCTTATTGTGTCGGAAACATATAAAGATTAAATTTTAAATTTGGTTGGAAATTTCCGGGTTGTCACACTTGTGACTTGGTTTAATTGGTGTATTATGGCCATTTTCACTTGTGTTAGTGATTATTGGTTAGTTTGGGCAATTTTGGGACTTATGTCAAAGTGGGTGAATTGAATTAGGTCAAATTTGGTAATGATACTAATTTTGGATTAAATGGATTTTAAACACTTTTGTTAAGTGTTAAATGACGTTTTTGAATGAACGTAATCGTGGAAAGTGATTTTGAGTTAAATTGTACTTTGTAGAGTGGGTTTGAATTACCACCCGAAGTGGTAATTGGTTTATGTCCATTAGTGTTAAATGGGCGGGTTTTGGCGAACAACGTGTAATCCCTCGGTTAAGGGATGTTTGTGTCGGGTTCTCTCTTAGAGAATGACTATTTATGTGTATATTGTACCTATGTGTGATATAGGTGGTTACTTGCTTGGATTTGAGGATGGAGATCATGTCATACATGACTTGTGCGGGCATTCCAAGGTGAGTGGAATAATTATATGTGTATGCATATGATGTATTTATTTGTGTAGCGTGAGATGTAAAGTGTCGAAGTGTTAAGACGCCATATTTCATGTGACGAGTGAAGTGCCGAAGTGTTAAGACACCACTCCGAGATATATGATGAGTGAAGTGTCGAAGTGTTAAGACACCACTCCGGGAAGCTTGACGGGTGAAGTATCGAGGCGTTAAGATGCCACTCGGGGGTGAAGTATTGAGGTGTTAAGATGCCACCTGGGGGTTAGTGATACGCAGTGTTAAGTATGCTAACGGATGTTGTGAACACCGATGGTCTTTTGCGAGCACCATTCCCTTGTACGATTGGTTAACGATGGTTATGTGTTGTAGTTTTAGCATATTAAATTGTGAACTATATGCTTTTGACGATGCTAACTTATTGTGAATTGCAGATATTTAGTATGCATTGTGATTGCATGGTTGTTGAATTGCTAGCTCGTATGTGGTAATTGTGTAAGTGATTGCAAGTAAGTAGATTATATATGTATATGTATAATTATTGCATTCACTAAGCTTTATGCTTACCCCTCTCGTTGTTTACCTTTTTACAGGTTTTGTGATTGTGAAGCTAGCTAGTTGTTAGACTAGATGCGTAGGAGCGCTTGGGCTCGATGGGGTAGCTTTTGGATAATTGGACGCGGATTGGGGATTTGGTAGTCCCCGAGATTATGCTCTTGGTATCGGGTGGGGTTATAGAGTCCTAACTCGTCTAAATGTATATTTGGGTCGAAATTACACCGTTTGGTTGTATGAGATGTTGAAACCTTTTTGTAAACTCGTAAACTTTTGAATATACGAATTACGTTGGTTGTTGAACGAGTTATTGTTGAAAGTGTTATTGTTTGAAAAATAGGGTTTATATGTAAAAAGTCGAACAGTTGCTTTGGTGTACTAAAGCGCGCCGCGCAGATGTAAGCGCACCACGCAAATGGCCAGGATCATGCACCCGGTGCCAGTCTCAAATTCTGAAATGCTTTTGGGCGTTAGCGCGCGCCGCGCACCCATATGCGCCCCGGGCACCCATATGCGCGCCGCGCATATGGTCAGGCTGAAACTATTGTTGTTTAAAAAAAAAGAGTCGTGTTTTCTCATGTTACGTTTTGGGTCGTTTCAACAAGAGACTCCGGCGGCCTGACTGAGCCATTAATCACAGTTGATCAGACTGAGTTTACCGGAAGTTCCTTCCCATAACGAATCATATAAGTCATCCAATACGCAACGAATGCGTCGTTCAAACTTATACGGATCCCTCTACCTTAAGGAACCCAACCCCTGAACCTAGTTGATCTCTACCTTCCACTAACTCGATAGTGACGTACTAGGGTTATCACAGAAAGCAAACATGTATCCACATATATGATAGCAATCTATATCCAACAACAAGATTAACATGTCAATCCTAACTAGCATGGCACAAGGATAACAAGCTACTCTATACTATGCATTAACAACTAGTCCCACTCACCAAATACCAGCAACAGAAGGTTCTCAGAGGTCTAATCTTTCTGAGCCTTCTCTCTGTCTTTATCACCTGTGCAAAGACAACACGAGTTAGTAACTTTATTCCAGTAACAATGATACTAGTACTAATCATTAACAAATACATCTACATCTATTGACCCCTTACAAAGCAACATTTTCATTCAACAGAATGGTATTGCACGCACATATAAATCACATACATAATACATAATCATACAAAAATCATACTAAATTCACAATCCTAACTGCTAAGGCGTTCTTAATAAAATTAGACACATGAGCAGCATAACGGCTAGGAAACAACACTTAGGAAAATTACAACTTCCAAACACCGTTGGTTGACTGTCAATACACAATCGGTCTAGTGTCAAGTCATTCTGTCCGTTTTCATTAACAGACACCATCGGTCGATTGTAACACTCAGTCGTTCGAGGGCCTTAACTGTCGGTCGACTGTCAATAGACAATCGGCCGACTATGTTCATCTACTGCAAAAGATGA
Organism: Rutidosis leptorrhynchoides; assembly: GCF_046630445.1. Taxonomy (NCBI): domain Eukaryota; kingdom Viridiplantae; phylum Streptophyta; class Magnoliopsida; order Asterales; family Asteraceae; genus Rutidosis; species Rutidosis leptorrhynchoides. The sequence continues at coordinate 490,300,517 of NC_092334.1, read as the reverse complement.
AAAAAGCTACAGGTTTCAAGCCAAATTCATCAATTCTTGCTCTAGAGCTCGTTTTTTAACCCAAAATCAACCACAACTTGACTACTACATAGTTTAGACTATAAACCCACAACTTTAACATCAAAACAACATCAAAATCAAAGGTTTTGATCCAAAATTACACTTTTAATAAACTAACACAAAAAATCAATTTTTACAAATATCAAGCATGAAATCTCATGATTCTTACCTCAAAAGAATCAGTAGATGATAAGGAACAAAATGTTGTAACTGATTTGAGCTCAAGAACAAGGTTCAGAGATTAGGGTTTGGTTAGGTGATGAAGTGAAGAACGATGTGTGTTCGATGAAATTTCTAGAAAATGAAAGAGAAGGCAGTTGCAAGGCAAGTAAGTGGGGTTAAAACCAATACCCCACAACACACGGGTATTTATCAGTTATCTGATATCTTTCGTACATCGTTAGGCAGCCCTAACGGAGTTCAATTTAAATAAATAACCTGTTCAATGACCCTTGTCACAAACTGGTCTTAACCATATAGCCAAATTATTATTATAATAAACATTATATTAAAATAAAAGCACATATTAACATGTATGTAAACTTAAGGGCAAAATGATAATTTTATAGATAGGCCCGATCAGAGGGTGTTACACCAGTCACATTAATGTCCACATAGATGAGACATGTCTCATATTATATTATCCAAATTCAAATAATTTTAGAATCCTTTATAAACATAAATTAAAATCACATCTGTATACGAGCAAATGATAAAAATTATCCCTTATATTGATAATTGTTATAATTTAGTAGTTTATAACTACCTTTAGTGGCCTATGTCCAACTATATAGTACTAATATGAAAGAAGAGAGAATATAGTAAATTCTTAGTGAAGAAAATGGGTGTCAACATCTTTTCATTTCAATCGGTATTTATAATACAATAATATACTGTACATGTTTGAATTATGAGGGTAGGTGAAAACAATTGTCATCCATAATTGACTTTCTCACAACACTCCCCCTTGGATGACAATTTTATTAGAGTGCAACTAGTACTGTCTCGTTAAAAACCTTGCTAAAGAAAAACCCAGTGGGATAAAAACTTTAGTCAAGGGAAAAAGAGTGCAGTATAGATTTGACTCCCCCTCAAGTAAATATCGCTGAGTCGTCACATCTTTTGAACTTGCCTCATGCCAATATTGTGAACGTGTGTTCTGAAAACAGCGGTTGATAGTGCTTTGGTATAAATATCAGCAGAGTTGTTTATGGAACGTATCTCATTTTAATCTGGTTGTCTTTTACGAGATCTTGAGTATATGAGAAGAATCTGAGGTTTTCATCTGAAACTGTATCATCTAAATCTTTTATGTACAAGTTTAGCCCCTGTGATTTGTCTACAGTCTCCTTCATGGTTTGCTCAAACCCTTGTTTGAATTTCTATTCCCTTTTAGTCTTTTCTGAGCCTTACCAACATACCATTCTTTTCCATCAAACTTATGACCGTCAAGACCGTCTATGGCTTTGGCGCCTCGTCAGCATTTATATTTTGTTCCGTCACTTTTGATACTCTTCTTTCTTTTGTATTATGCAAACTACATTATCTTCATATATAGTTGTTGGTGAAAATAGTTGTTGGTCTTTTATAGCGTTCTAGTCCACAAGAATCAAGAATGATTTGTGTCATTGATCTCAACCAAACACATTTTCGAGTAGTTTCATATAATGCAATTACTTCGTCATGATTTGATGATGTTGCAATAAGTGTTTGTTTTAAGAACGCCATGATTTTGTGGTGCCTCTATTTAGGAATACATATCGAGTTTGAGATTTATCTTTATGAGGATTTGATGAATGACCTGCATATACATAATCAACCAAATCTTGTTTTGAAGCGTTAGAATAAAATAATTTTAAATCAGCAGTTCCTCAAGGGTATCAAAAATCTGCTTGATCCCATTTCAATGTCTTTTTGTAGGGGTTGAGCTAAACCTTGTCAACAAATTAACTGCAAAAGAAATGTCAGGTCTTGTACAATTTGTAAAATACATAATAACCCCAATTGCACTAAGATATGGAACTTCTGATCCGTAAAGATCTTCATGATCTTCACGGGGATGAAATGGATCAGTGTCAATATTGAGTGATATATCAACCAATGATTTTGTCTTCAAAAATGTTTTCAAATCTTTTTGGTATAGTTTGTTTGATGTACAAGTAAACCATTAGGCATATGCTCAATTTGCAATCCAAGGCAATACTTGGTTTTTTTTTCTCTTCAATATCTTTCATTTAAATTTTTTTAGAAGTTGAATGATTTCATAGATCTTTTTATTTGTTCATATGATGTTATGATCATTGAGATAAACAACTTACAATCACATATCCGGACATTGTTTTTTTAATGAAAACACATGGGCAAATAAAATTATTTGTATACCCTTTGCTTATCAAGTAATCACTTAATCGGGTATACCACATGCGACCCGATTGTTTCAACCCATATAAAAATCTTTGTGATTCAATGGAATACATTTCTTTGGGTTTTGTATTAGATGTTTCTGATACCTTAAACCCTTCATGGATATTCATGTATATATCATTATCAAATGATTCATTTAAATAAGTAGTAATAACATCCTTGAGATGCATTTCTAAATTTTTTAGAAACTGTTAGGCTGATTAAGTATCTAAAAGTAATTGCATCTATAACAAGAGAATAAGTTTCATCATAATCAATTCCCGGTCTTTGAAAAAAATCTTGAGCTACAAGTCTAGCTTTATACCTTGTATCTTCATTTTTCTCATTTCTTTTTCGCACAAAAATCTATCTATACCCCACAGGTTTCACATCTTTAGGTGTGAGAACGATAGATCCGAAAACTTTTGTTTTATTGAGTGATTCAAATTCAGCTCGTATTGCTCCTATCCATTGAGTCCAATCATGTCTATTTTGATATGCAATGACATATTTTGGTTCCAGATCATCATCTTTATTCATGATGTCATTGTAAGATTATATGAAAAATCAATATTTGTCATTTTGTTTCGGTTCCATAATATTGCATAATTTATTGCAATTTATGTATATACATCGTCAATATCCTCTGCAGAAGGAATATTGATTTGTGGTTCTTCTTGAACACCTTTTTACCTCATTATCAGATGATTTTCTTTTTCGAGAATTTTTATCTTTGGAACCAATTGGTCTCTCACGTTTCTTGCTTGGCAAAGACTCAAGATTAACATTATTGCCAGCTTTTGGAATTTCAATTCGAGCTGGAGCATTTGCTGCTGGTATATATGATTTAGTCACTCTTTTTGTATCTGTAAATGCATCGGGAAATTTATTCGCAAGTTCTTGCATATGCATTATTTTTTTTAACTTCGATCTCGCATCTTTTGTGCGAGGATCAAGATACATTAATTGAGGTTCACACCATGAAACATCATTTTCTTTATTTTTATTTCTCTCCCTAATCTAGAGAATAATGTTTCATTAAAGTGACAATCAGCAAAACGTGCTGTAAAAACATCACCCGTCATGGATTCAATATATCTTATGATTGAAGATGTTTCATATCCAACATATATTTCAATCCTTCTTTGAGGAACCATTTGTTGTGGTAGTGCAATTAAAAATACACTGCACAACTAAATGTTCTAAGATGGAAAATATTTGTCTCTCGACCAAAATTAAGTTGGTAATGGAGAATATTTATGACTTGCACTTGGTTTAATGCGAATTAATATCACATCATGTAAATTTACATGTCCCCATATAAATATTGAGAGTTTTGTACTCATTACCAATTGTCTAGCTATTAGCTGCAAGCGTTTATCTATTGATTCAGCTAAACCAATTTTGTGTATGCACATGAGCAACTGGATGTTCAACAACAATCCCTGTAGACATATAATAATCATTAAATGCTTGAGATGTTAACTCACCAGCATTATCAAGTCTCATCCTTTTAATAGTGTAATCAGCATAATGTGTTTAATAATTTGTGCAAGAAACTTTGCAAATGCCATATTACGGCTTGATAACACACAAACATGAGACCATCCGCTAGATGCGTCTATTAGAACCATGAAATATCAAAATGATCCACATGATGGATGAATTGGTCCATATATATAACCTTGAATTCTTTCAAGAAACATTGGTGATTCTTTCTCAATATTCTTTTCATTAATCACCATATGTGCTTTTCATTAATCACCATATGTGCTTTTCATTAATCACCATATGTGCTTTTTCATTAATCACAATATGCGCTTTTAATCATATGCGCTGCGCTTTTCATCATATGCACTTTTCATCATATGCGCTTTTAATCATATGCGCTGCGCTTTTCATCATATGCGCTATTTATCATATGCGCTTTTAATCATATGCGCTGCGCTTTTCATGATATGCGCTTTTTATCATATGCGCTTTTCATCATATGCGTTGCGCTTTTCATCATATGCGCTGCGCTTTTCATATGCGATGCGCTTTTCATCATATGCGTTTTTTATCATATGCACTTTTAATCATATGCGATGCGCTTTTTATCATATGCGCTTTTTATCATATCCATTATGATATATATCAGAGAAACTTAACAAATTTCTCTTTGATTTGGGAGAAAACAAAGCATTGTTTATCATAAAATTCGTACCATTTGGTAATATGAATTTTTGCCTTTTCCGTTCCTTATATCAAGTTTGCAAGACCTGATATATTATTTATAATTCCTTCATTTGATTTAAATCAATGAAATATTTCTTAGATTTGATCATAGTGTGTATGTTACCACTATCTGCAATACATAGGTCTTTACCATTTAATTGATGTTGTATTTCAGCAGGATTCATACTAAAACTTCAAATAAGATAAGCAAATAATGAGTTATATTTCAGCAAGATAATCAAATTATATTATCTGCAAACAAGTTACAATCTGATGTACATAAAAGATAACACTTAATAAACATATGCGTTATGGTCTAAAACCATTTATTTATAAGTGATACATAACAAGCTAGGCATCTTAGAAAATTCAAACCATTCAAGTCTCAAGGTAGCTCAGGGTTTATTTAATCAAGATTTTTCAACAGATTTACTCTCGTTTTCTCTTCTTTTGGGACTTATTTGTAGAGATAAACAAGATGTTCATGTATTCAAGAAATACTAGACTGATGATCCACGCTACCAGATCATTAATAAGAATCTCCGAGATTCTTATAAGAGCGTCTACTAACATCTTCAATTTTATTCTTTCATGGATCACCGTTATTTCTTGATAATTAATATCGTATCTATCTTTGAGTATTTTCCATAATACACTTGGATCTTCAATCATATAATATGTAGATTCTAAGGACTCGTCAATATGTTTGCTAAGAAAAATACTTTCTATTGCTTTCTTTTGTTCAGAACAATTGTTATTTTCATTCAGGGTTTCTAAAATACCGATTGATTCGAGATGTTTTTCTACATTCATAAACCATATTAAGTAGTTGTTCCCACTTGATTCTAAAGGAGAAAATTTAAGCCTTTTCAAATTCGACATTTTCTATTATCAAAAAGATGAACAACATAAATCATAATCATAATTAATTTCTAACAACATAAAATTAGAATCATTTTAAATTTATAAGTAGCAAACAACAGAATAATGGTATGATTACAAATAATAAAACCACAAGGGCATGATAGAATATATGTTCACCCGGTGGTATATTAGCAACAATGATGATAGTTAGTATGACCAATACAATAGGAAAAATCATCCTTGTGTGAATCATCTTTACAAAAACTTTTTGAGAGTGGTAATCTGAGAAAATGAAGATTGATTTGTGAAAATGTAAAAACGGAGATGTTTATTTTATATTTGAAAAATATAGTCATTGTAACGTCGTCAGTTGACGTTAACAACCGTTATGTATATATGACCGTTGTAACGTCGTTAGTTGACGTTAACGACTGTTACGTACTCGTTGTATTAATAATAATTTTAATAAAAGAATTTTATTAGTATAAATACGATTACTATAAATACATTTAGTATAAATACGTTTAGTATAAATACAAAGATTAAGAGAATAAACATATTATGCATAAATAATAAATTTAAGAATAAACATTAGTATGCATGAAATAAATAATGATTAATTGCATAAGTAATCATAAATGTTAGATAACATAAATATAAATGTTAGTGAAGTTAATAAGAGTTAGATTACAGAAATATAATTCAGCTATAACCGACCATATATAACTTAAATAACATAAATATAAATGTTAGTGAAGTTAATAAAAGTTAGATTACAGAAATATAATTCAGGCAGTATAACCGACCATATATAACTTAAATAACATAAATATAAATATTAGTGAAGTTAATAAAAGTTAGATTAAATAAATATAATTCAGGCGGTATAACTGACCATATATAACTTAAATAACATAAATATAAATGTTAGTGAAGTTAATTAAAGTTAGATTACACAAATATAATTTTACTTATGATGATAATAATATTTACCTTACTAATAAATAATAGAAGATATCGTTAAAGAATTTCTTACCTTGATTAGTGACTTGTGTTTGCTTAGATAAACATTGATTATACGGAGCACTCCGTGCTGATAACGTGTTATAATTTAGTAGTTTATAACTACCTTTAGTGGCCTATGTCCAACTATATAGTACTAATATGAAAGAAGAGAGAATATAGTAAATTCTTAGTGAAGAAAATGGGTGTCAGCATCTTTTCATTTCAATCGGTATTTATAATACAATAATATACTGTACATGTTTGAATTATGAGGGTTAGGTGAAAATAATTGTCATTCATAATTGACTTTCTCACAACAATAATTTAATTTTTAATACTACCTTTTGATTATAACCCCTTATTATTAGTGTTATCTTATTATTAGTAGATATTATGAAGACCAATGTGCGCAACTCACCCGCTACGAGTCTTGACGTTCAAGAAGCTCGTCACCCAGAGATTTTACCCGTAATGAAGACCTAATATGGGTCGCTAATAAGGTTTCCTCTGCGAACCCAAAAAATGATATTATTATTATTATTAATGAAAAATATCAAACATAACCCTTAAACATATTATGTATAATTTAAATTTGTATTTAAAAATTATAATTAAGTTATCATTAATAAGTACTGAAATAAAAATTAAAAAATGGAATTCAGTATTATAAAAAATGTAATTACGGAGTACAATTTAAAATCAATACAATTGTATCACTACTTTTAACGTTCTCCATTATTAGGCCTATTACAACGGTGATGAAATTTTTGAGCATGTTGGTGGGTGGGTTAGAGTAGTTGATGGTGATGTGGCAGATGTGTTAGTTAAAAAGGGAGCAGTGAGGTGACATGTTATATAATGTGTCAAAATATAATTAGAAGTTTAGTGAAAAGGTATTAAAATTATAATAAAATAATATTAAAAAATATATAAGTAATCTAACACGTCTCGTGTTGGTGGCACACATGCTACAAAAAAAATCCTCTCAACATGCCGTATTAGAGGCGTGTTGGAGGGCGTGCTAAAATAATGTTAACGGGCCATATCTTCTCGCTCGGTGCGAGTTAAATTTTTCCGAGACCACCGTTCAACTCGAAAAAATCTGACGAGCACAACGCGAATAACTATACGTGGAACGATGTGTTAAAAAAATACTAAATAACGGGCCCTATATTCTCGCTCGGTGCGAGTTAAATTTTTTCGAGACCACCGTTCAACTCGAAATAATTTTACGAACACAACGCGACTAACTATACGCGAAACGGACATCGTTTAAAAAACACTAAATATTTCGGGCTATATTTCATGCATAGACATACACGTCCAACAAACAACCCAACATACTAGATATATTAGGTACCAAACAACGTATATCCAAATTCGACCGCGCGTTGAATACAACCGCAACAACGCGCAGTCGAATTTTTTTCTAGTTTAAACTGTTACATAAGCAGCATCTTTTACGAAAATACGTAGTATATTGTTGGCTAAAATATGCTTAGATCTAATTTCTTTTATTTTTAAATTTATACTCGGTAACAAAGTAGATAAAGTAAAACTAAAAAATAAATACAACAACAAAATTCAATTCCACAAAGGTGGGTTATAAGAGAGGTAAGATATAGACAATCATTATCCTATTATAGAATAAAGATCAGTCATTTCTCCAGTCAATTCTCCACCAGAGTAAAATACCTCAATAGTAGAGAAAGTCCTCACTCTCAATGTTCTATGGATAGAGAGACTGCTTTTAAATAGACATCCGGTCAGTAAGTAGGTTAAAAAAATGTGAGACGTCATTAAAATGGTAAAATCAACTTTTCATAGGTTTTAAACCTACCCGAAGTTCAATTTAGGTTCTAAGCGACATTCAAGTTTCCAATAAATCGACGCTTGTTGTTTACTTGATTAATAGAGCCATTAAAAATAATTTAAATTAAAAATAAAGTAAATTAAAACGACGAATTTACCCTCACATGCAAGACACATGTCGAGGACTAACGGACATTTTTAACAGAATTTAAACGGAGGGATACTGTTTGCATATTTTTGAAAAACAAAAAATTATAAAGACAATAAAAACCGAAGGACTTTGTTAGTAATATGGGGTATAATACAGTGGACCAACGGAGGAAAAAAGTCCATTTAATTTAACATAATGATTAAGAGTTGAATTATTCAAAATTTGAATGATTTATATGTTCTGATTGAATTTGGTCACGAATCACAATAATTTATTTGATAACGATTTTGTATTATCACCTCGAATGATATAAAACTAACAAGTGGTCACCGCGCGATGCAGTAGATTGTTTGATCTTTGTTTTATTTGGATGCTTTACTCGTTGCTTCTGTGAATTATTCACTCGATAAATCAAATATCATTTAATTATTAGATATGACATGCGTATTTGATGAGAAATTGTTTGCATCAACACATGTTTCCTTTCGGTAACTTATTACAACAATGGACATATGGAATCTATACAATTTTAATAAATTACAAGACACACACGCATATATATATATATATATATATATATATATATATATATATATATATATATATATATATATATATATATATATATATATATAGCCAAAAGTTCAAACGAGAACCATAAAACAGGCGAGAACTGCGAGAACTTTTGATTTATAAAGATTTTCACATGTAACTAGATTGAATCACGCATAAACCTTGATGAGGAGTATGAATAAACATAAAATAGTTGAAAAACACTTTTATTTTAATTATATAGTTTCTCGTTCACGTGTGCATATTTGTTTTCGAACATGTGAACTGTTTCATATAATTAATAATTTAACATGTAATTTGAGCTAATGAACATATGTTTGTTAATGATATGTGCATTAATTAACATTTGCATGTAATTTGTTGCATTTAAACACATAAAAACAATTAAATTAGATAGTTCTCGCAGTTCCCACCTTTTTAGTGGTTCTCGTTTGAACCTAATATATATATATATATATATATATATATATATATATATATATATATATATATATATATATATATATATATATATATATATATATATATATATATATATATATATAGGGAGAGGATCAAGTGAGAACTTTTTTAGTGTGAGAACTCTAGGAACTTCAAAAACACTGAAATTCGAGCAAAAAAGGTGCACGAGCGAGCAAAAAAAAGAAATTCGAGCAAAAATAAAAAACAAGGATGAACAAAAAATTCATAGTTGAGCAAAAATATTTTTTTTTGTTCGAATTTCAAAATGTAGAACATATTTTTATTCGAATATCAGCATTTTTGTTCGACTACCCGTGTGTTCTACATTTTTTTGTTCGACTATCAAAAATGTAGAGCACAAAACTGTTCGTCAGCCTTTTTTTTGTCCGACTATCACTTTTTTGTTCGCTCGTGTCCCATTTTTTTTGCTCGAATTGCTCTTTTTTTGTTCGTCCGTGTCTCATTTTTGCTCGAATTTCTATTTTTTTGCTCGAATTTTCCTTTTTTGCTTGAATTTCAGTGTATTTTTGAGTTATCAGTGTTCTTACACAAAAAAAGTTCTCATTTGATCCCTCTACTATATATATATATATATATATATATATATATATATACACACACACACACACACACTAGGTTTTGAGCCCGTGCGTTGCACGACTACTCAAAATTCGTTTTAAATAAGTCACGTATTTTAATTTTATGACGTTTGATCTACATTTTCAAGCAATATTTGTAGTTGCGTTTAAGGGGGACATGTCGACCCAATAGCTTAAGTGTGGTTAATTTGAGTCCATACTCTATTTTCAATAAGTCATAGTTGTTAAAAAATGACGCATTTCTAGTATGTTAGTATGTTTCGTTGGCAAAATGGGACTATAAAATACATATATGTTTCATATTGCATGTAGTTGCAACAACAAAAAATTGCTCGAATTATATCAGAGTTAAGAAATCGGTTGAATCTAATTATGTAATGGCATAATTTTACTAATAGAGAGTAATACGTTACCATTCTCTCAAAATTAGTATTAAAAATTGTTTGGTAGTTTTTCTTATGATTTTATATGAACAAATGTGTGTATGAATATACTATAATAATAGGACATGTGTGTATGAACAAATATCTGTAGTTTTTGTGATGATCGTAGTAGTATATAAGAGTAGAAATAAAATATGAATTACATTGTGTAATATTGAGTTTAGTGAATTTTTTAAATTAAATGAGTACATATGATAGTTTTAGTATTTAAATTGAGTATATATGATATTATGTGATTTACTTGGGTAAACATGTGATTTTAAAAATTGATAAGGGTATATATGAATAATTGTGATATGTGAAAATTACCCTTGACTTAATATGCAATATTTAAGGGTATATATAGGAAAGATGGTAGTAAAAGATACTACAAAGATTACAATCACCAAACAAAAGTAAAAGATCCCAAGATCATATCATATGATAAGAATAATCAAAACAAATCTGCATTACAATCATTAAACAAAAGCGTTTAATCTCTAAACTAACATTAAACTAACTAAACATAACCAAACAAATCATAACGTTTATAACTAAAACATAACCGTCAATATCAGTAACTGTAAAATAAAACCATAACTATAACAGAACCAACATAACCGATGATTGAAGTAGAAATCAACATATCAGACCCGAATCTGTAACAATACTCGAACCCAAGCTTAAACCCTGAGACTAATATGGTAACGCGACAACATTATGGATTATAAGGAGCAACGGCTATAGTTAGCCGACATTCACAATCATTCTCTGTCCTTGATTACAACTTGTTGAGTTCCCACTTATAAAATAAATAGTACCCGGATTATAAAGTTTCAAAAGTGTATTCCCATCAGTAAAATAGTTGATCGGTTGGCTCGAATCGCAATGATAAAATCCATATTTATCAACTGTCACAACTGAATCAGTATCGTAACGAAACCCTGTTCAAATAATGATCAAACTTTGCAAATAAATAAAATATATCATCCATAGATCAAATTACATAGATTGTTATATGCAAAAAAAAAAAAAAAAAAAAAAAAATACCAATTATGCATATTTTGGAAAGTTAAGGACTAATTATGTGAGTTTTTATTTCTAATTTTCAGATGTAAACCGGTTGTGAGGATTACCATCTTATCCTAATAACCTCTTAATATTTTTGAATTATGACATGTATAATTTAACAAAAAAAAAAAAAAAAAAATCAAAATTTTCCACTTGTTATTATTCGACTAATGATAGGAAGAAAAGGTATAATGGTTTAAACAACATACAAGATATATAATGATAATAAAAGTCTTAAAAAATTTAAGAAAAGAATGAACGTGAAACTAACGAAGTGTATCGCCGATGTGAAAACGTCTTCTTGAAGCCCAAACATTGTAGAGTTCTGATTGGTTAGCGACCGGGATTCGCCACCCGATACGGCCTCCAACTTGGAACTCCTTTGCAGTGGCTGTTGCGGTTACAATTGCGAATAAAATGATATAAACAAAAGTGAATGAAGAAGACATTATTTTCTTCTTTTTGGTTGTGTTTGTACGTAAGAAATTTGTGTTAATGCAAGTGATTGTGCATACAACACTAGATTTTGTTTGGAGCCGATGGTTATTGTAGAGAGAATATTGTGGTGAACCAAAGGGAAATTTTAACTTCGGTTTTTGACCTTTGGAATTTAGAAACCGTTACTTATTAGTTTTTTAAATGGGCCTTTTGGTTTACCAAAAGGTTCTAAAGTTATGGGCCTGATCCATTGACTTATCGGTTTTGTCCATTTATTTACTTAAAAGTCTATACATTGTTAAAGGCTGGTTTTTTTTTTTTATTTATTTTTTTTTTTAATTTAATTATTATGGTTCCGTTCATTTTTCACTTAATAATCTAATAAAAATATTTTATTTATTAGTTTAGGTCTATCAGATTTTTTGCTATTTAGACGACGACAACAACAACAACAACAACAACCCCAATCCCACATGCGTTGGGTATGGGGGAGGTGAGACGTAGACAATCCTACCTCTATCTTTGGATAAAGAGAGGTCATTTCTCCACCCCGAGTGAAACACTCCGAGAATCGAGAAAGTCCTCCCTCTCTCTATCCGACGGATAAAGAGATTGCTTCCAAGGGGACCTTCGGCCCAAAAAAAAAAAAAAAAAAAAAAAAAACTATAAAAGTGAGTAAAAGAAAAATAAGCAATTAAATCAAAAGAGACTCTATGAAAATGGTAGTATCAAATTTTCACTCATAAAAAAATCATCGTCAACGATAATATTGAAAATGATTTTGTTCAAATAATAATTTTATTCAAATATTCAAAATTATTACTAGGAGAAATTATAGATATGCGGTGTGCTATACGCTAGTCATCATCATTATTATTATTTATTATGCATTATGCAACAACAACAACAACAACAACAACCCAATCCCACATATGTGGGGTATGGGGGAGGTAAGATGTAGACAATCCTTTCCCTATCCGAGAATAAAGACAAGTCATTTTTTCACCCAGAGTGAAATACTCTCAAGAGTAGAGAAAGTCATCCTTCTCTTTATTCGACGGATTAAGAGATTGCTTCCGAGAGGACCTCCGGCCTTTATGTAGGAAATTTTTAAAAAAATAAAATAAAAATACTAAAATAAAAGTAATAATAGACGCCATGAAAATGGTAGAATCAAATTTCCATGAGTTTTAAATCCTGCATGAAATTTAATTTAGGCTCTAAGAGTCAGTCAAGTCGCCAATAAATCGATGATTGTTGTCGACTCAATAGAGCCGTATTATTATGCATTATGCATCGATAATAAAGAAAGTGTAGACTATAGAGGGGCTCTATCCTAATATTAGAGGTCAACATTGTATCACTACATCAACTACGTAGACTCTCATTCACTACTTCACCAACAATTAGCCAAAAATAAATAAAGATGCAATTATTTGTGTTTTGGCGGAGCTTTGAAAACACAAATTGAACATTTTTTTAATTTTGTTTTTAAAAAAATGCCGTTTTAAAATCAACTATTTTGAGAAAGACGATGACAGACAGCAACTAAATATAAATTGATTGTGTTTAGTAGTTGGATAATGAATGTTAAAATTCAAGAAGGTTCGTTAATTAAGTCCCTGCATCTTTCAAAGCGTGACCCTTAACTTCATTTAACTTCCCCCTATATACTAAAACTGCAAGTTTACTTCTATAAAACATCATATCATATATACTAACATTAATCTAAACCCTAGCTAGTAGAACCCCGTCACAGTTTCCGGTGACCACCTACTTAACCCGCCACAGTTTACTTCATTTTTTTGTTTCGTTCCTAGTTTTCCGGTAAATCTTCCATCCTTTTACCTCTTTAATTTAAAAATCATTTTATTTATTTTATTTGTTCATCAACTTGTGATTATAATGCTATTATTTGGCACCTATAGATCACTTATCATGGCCCGATCTAGGTTTTTCATACTTTTGTTACTCTATTTAATACTGTAAATGTGAACGGAGAAACGTTTAATAAAATACTCCGTAAATGTTTGTTAAAAATGATAATCAAAGGATTTTGCTAATGACGCCATGAATGTTGTCGATAGCATGCATTGAATCATTGTAAATAGCGGTTGTGAGTCACTTTCAACATGGCAGTTATCAAGATGTACAACAATTTAAACCACATTAATAACTGCCCTAAGTGGTGTCGTTAGTGAGCGAACCGCAAGCAATCGTTGGTTAATATGCAGTCGTTCCTGACCTGGCTCGCAGCTGTCACAAGTTTAAGCGGCCTAAGTTACATTTCTCGTAGGGATGTATTGTTCTTGTATACTTGTTTCATGTTGTTGGATTATATTTACATTATAAGAACTGTCTTCTGCAAATATTTTGGTAATAAAGGTAGTATTTAAACATATACGGAGTATAACATTAGTGTTCATCCACATTTCACGTTAACTAATTTCATTTTTCATTAATAATACCAATATTGATTGATCTCGTAGCTGAGATTAGTAGACAGTTAACAAAGTATGCAAACTGGATTAACAGCTCGTGAATTTATTTATTTTGAATTAAATGCCTGATTTAATTATTTGTGGTTAGGTTACTTTAGATGTTATGCTTGATATACAGTTGGTGTCACTAGATGTTTGTTCATGAAGAATAGTAACTTCTTCTGTTACTTTGGAACTTCTACTTGCTGGATTCCTTGTTAATTTTGCGATTCAATTATTCTATTATTTGCAATTGCTATGTTCTAATGTTCCAATTTTAATTTTGTCTAGTTTGTAAACTAGTCGAAAATGACATCGATTACCCCCATGATGTCCGTTAGCACTTACGGGACTCTTGATACTAAATTAAATTCCACAACGACACGATCATTGTCTTCGATCGCTTCTATTTCATCCACTCCGTTTTCAAATGGAAGAAGAAATGTAGTTTTGAAGAAAAAAATGAATCCCAAAGTTAAGGCAATGGCCAAAGAATTGTACTTCAACAAGGATGGGTCTGCGACTAAGAAAATGCAGGTGAGTATCAAACTAACATGAATTAGTTTTACGCTATTTAGATGGCTAATATATCTTTGTTTATGTGTAGGCTGGTGTCAACAAACTTGCTGATTTAGTTGGGGTTACTCTTGGTCCAAAAGGGCGCAATGTAGTTCTCGAGAGCAAGTATGGGTCGTCCCCAAAAATTGTGAATGATGGTGTGACCGTAGCTAAAGAGGTTTTTTACAATTGAGCAATAACCTTACATTATTTATAATTTCGGATTTAGGAATCAAAAATATTATGTTTTATCAATATAGGTTGAATTGGAAGATCCAGTTGAAAACGTTGGTGCTAAGCTGGTGCGACAAGCGGCTTCAAAGACGAATGATTTGGCTGGTGATGGTACAACAACGTCCATTGTTCTCGCACAAGGCATGATCTCTGAAGGTGTTAAGGTATACTGATCAGTGCTTTGATTAAGCCTTTTTAATAGATAAATCTTGAATTCCTTGAAGCGTATAATCGGTTATCAGGCGTAGTTATCGTTAACTGGTTAACCGATTATCTCTCAGGTGGTGGCAGCAGGTGCAAACCCAATTCAAATAACAAGGGGTATTGAAAGAACCACTAAAGCCCTTGTGGCTGAACTTAAGCTGATGTCAAAAGAAGTAAGCACAGATTATTTTTTTGTTTTATATGTGGTTTATCAATCCTTGTTGTGCTGTAACCGTTTCTGATCGAATACTATATGAGATATTAGGTTGAAGATAATGAGCTAGCTGACGTGGCAGCAGTGAGTGCAGGGAACAATTATGAGGTGGGAAATTTGATTGCTGATGCAATGAATAAAGTTGGAAGGCAGGGCATTGTGACTCTTGAAGAAGGAAAAAGCGCTGAAAATAGCATGTACGTTGTCGAAGGCATGCAATTTGATCGTGGTTACCTCTCTCCGTATTTCGTTACTGACACTGAGAAAATGTGTGTCGAGTATGAAAATTGTAAGGTAATATTTCTAATAAAAATAACCTTTATCATCTTAGAACTTAGAATTGCAACAATAAGACCTAAAAAAAAAAAAAAAAAAATTAATTAATGAATTATCAATCTTGGTATATTTTGGGTACACCGGATTGTATTAGTGGATGTTTATTAGATGTTTTGTGGTGCAGTTGCTTTTAGTTGACAAAAAGGTAACTAATGCACAAGATTTAGTATCTGTATTGGAAGATGCTATAAAAGGAGGGTACCCGATAGTGATCATAGCAGAGGACGTTGAGCAAGAAGCTCTTGCGACCCTTGTAGTGAACAAGCTACGGGGCCCACTAAAGATTGCAGCACTCAAGGCCCCTGCATTTGGTGAACGCAAGAGTCAATATCTCGATGATATTGCTATTCTTACAGGAGGTAAGAGTCTTCTTAGTTTCCTTATGTTCGTATTCATATAATAATATCCATATTGCATTGTGTTTGTTTCAGGAACTGTGATAAGAGACCAGGTCGGGTTGACTCTTGAGAATGCGGGAAGCGAGGTGTTGGGATCTGCGGCAAAAATGGTGATAACTAAAGATACAACCACTATTGTTGGAGACGGAAGGACTCGGGAGTTAATTAATAAACGAGTCGCTCAAATTAAAAACCAATACGAGGTGGGCTTTTTTTTTTTTGTTTTGAATATGTGATGTTTACAACTTTTATAATCGTCTCTCTTTTTTTTTTTTTGACGAATGTTTTGATTGACGTTACAGGTAGCAGAACATGATTACCAAAGAGAAAAGTGTAATGAAAGAATTGCTAAACTTACTGGTGGAGTTGCCGTTATTCAGGTGATTTTTTTATAAGAGAAATTACCTATAACGGTGACATAAAATCCAAAATTTGTCAATGTAGGGTTTCATTTCTTGAATTTATGTAATGTAATTACAGGTTGGTGCACAAACAGAGACGGAACTTAAAGAAAAGAAACTGAGGGTAGAGGATGCCCTTAATGCGACAAAGGTGAGCTGCCAAAAACTATTTCTGTGTAGAAACTATGTTTTACGGTTTGTAACCTTGTTAATTTATAGTCGTTAACTAAATAGATTAAGTTGACAAAATGTATTTACAGGCAGCTGTTGAAGAAGGCATTGTCGTGGGTGGTGGATGCGCTCTTTTACGCCTTGCTGCAAAGGTAGATAGTATCAAAGATACTCTTGACAATGATGAACAAAAGGTAGCACCTTTATCATTGCACTATTAGTGGACCATCTTTATTGCAATGTTGACTGTGGCGTTATTCACTTTTTTATGAACATTAATTAATAGGTAGGAGCTGATATTGTGAAACGAGCCCTTGGCTACCCTATGAAGTTGATTGCTAAAAACGCTGGTGTAAATGGAAGCGTGGTGATCGAGAAGGTAACCATTAGTTATACTCAAGGTTGTAAAAGTCGTCAGTTGGGGTCGAGTCGGCAGGACCTTAGAGGGACGAGTCGGTCGGGACCTTAGAGGGACGAGTCGGGGACAAGATAGGGACGACTCGGGCGTTGACCAACATTGACTTTTATATTAAATTAAACATATATATTACACATAAATACATAAAACATAAAATATTTCTGACATAGATATATGGCACAAAATCTAGCGTTGACCCGACTCAGCCCGACTTTGCCGACTTTGACCCGACTCAGCCCAATTTTGACCAATTTTGACCGATTTTGACCAAGTTTGACCAACTTTGACCCGGCTTTTTAGCGTTGACCGACTTTTAAGGCGCTTTTGGGCGAGTCGGGACGGGCTAGTCCCCAAACTGACGTGTCAGCCGACTTTTACAATAGTAGTTATACGTGATTTTTAGTGACTGGTTATTAATACAAAAACATGCGTCAGCTCATTCGGTTGATATTTTGGATTCAATTTTTCAGGTTCTAGCTAGTGATAATCCTAAGTTTGGTTACAATGCTGCAAACGGGAAATATGAGGATTTGATGGCTGCTGGTATCATTGATCCAACAAAGGTAAGAATTTTTATTCGTGTACACTTTTAACCTTTCTTTCATATCATGATGATAAATTTAGTCTGCGTAATGATGATGTTGTGTATGCTAATTGCAATTAAATAAATTAACCAGGTGGTAAGATGTTGTTTGGAGCATGCTTCATCGGTTGCAAAAACGTTCCTTACATCGGATGCTGTGGTTGTTGTAATCAAGGAACCTCAACCTATGCTGGATGGTAACCCAATGGGTAACTCAGGTACTCTGTTCTTTTGTGATGTTTGATTTTGCATTTAAATTTGACAAGCTTATTGTGGGAGCCTCTTTGTAAATGATTGTTTTTGTGAGCAGGTTATGGTTTTTGATGAGCTGGTATCGATCGAGTGAATAGAGTAATCGGTTTAGGGTAAAAATTACGTCTCTTTATACATGTCTTTATGAAGCAGTTAAGAGTGTATCGTCTGCAGAGCCAATACATCACAGATGTGCGTCTCCAATTCATCATGAACTAATTGTAACTTGATATCTCTTTATTTTTACACGTAGTACATTTGTTCAATTATGACATTTATTAATTGTCTGAGGGCCATGTTGGTTTAATTCGCCTTAAAATTTGACCCATTTTCACCAAAACACTCTCATTCGCCAAAAACTTGTGCGTTGAGGCTGCTTTGGTAGCTGCTTCTTAAACGTTACTCCGTATATGAAGGGTATTAAGTATAGATTTTTTAACATTAGCCATTTAAAATGTATGAAAATTATATAAATAATACAGTAATGCATTTACTTGTAATTATTTAGTTGAAGAAGTTTATATGGAGTTAACACAACTCCACAAGGTAACTTTTTTCCGAGAATAAAACTCAAGTACGTAAAGTTGTCAAGTCGTTATATGGTTTTAAATAGGCTTCAAGAAAATGACATGAAAAATTAACCTTGTTTATTAAAGAAAATAGTTTTGTGCAAAGTGCAAGTTATTATTCTTAGTTTGTATGGAGTTCTAGTGCTTTGTTTCTTGCTTTGCATGATGATAGTCACAACTAACAATGATGAATCATAGATCGTTAACTTCAAAGATTTTGTGAAAATAGTATTAGAAGATTTTGGTGAGTTAGAATATTTTCTTGATATTTATATCTTGAATGTGAAGAATGGAATATACTTAAAAAAAAAAAAATTGTATAAAATTATTTGACGAGTTTGGTCTCTAATGCTCAAAGACAAATTTAACAAAAAAATTTTTTTAAGCAGAATATTATATAACTCGAAAAAAGCACAAGGTACCACAAATGTTACAACGCACATGTAACGACCCTGAATTTTTCAACGTTTAATTAATAATATTTATTATTAATGCCTGTGTTTAATGAATGTATTTTATTACATTTACTTGTTACCGTACATGACTTTGCATGTCCCGACTTGTCTTTGTGACACACGTACTTTTCATAAATAATATTTTCAAATATTATTTACATTCATGATTAATTAATATTAGTCATTTTAATTAACTAAGGTTAGTAGTTAATTACTTGGGCCTTTTATTTAATTGTTGATTACTTGGGCTTGGACTTTTATTACATGGACTAGTAAGCCCACCCTACACTCTTAATGGACTTGTAAGCCCATGTATTATGCTAGTATTACATTAAACATAAGCATGGATTAATTAGCTCAATGAAGAGACAAAATACTTCAAGCATGCATGCATTCTTTTCCATACTTTTAACCTTATTACCCTTTCTAGCTTCCACCATTATCCCACACTTGAAAAATGAAATTTGACTTCCCTTATTTGAGCCCAAAACCGACGGCTTGTTTAGGCTACAAGGGAGTTCTTTTTTTTCAAACTTTGTTACTTATTCACAAGTGTATCACTTCATTTCACACACAACAAACTTACACTTCAAACTCTCTCAACTTTCTCTCTAAAATTGTAAGCATTTTATCATTTTCTTTCTTCCTTTTTC
This sequence comes from Rutidosis leptorrhynchoides, assembly GCF_046630445.1. Classification (NCBI taxonomy): domain Eukaryota; kingdom Viridiplantae; phylum Streptophyta; class Magnoliopsida; order Asterales; family Asteraceae; genus Rutidosis; species Rutidosis leptorrhynchoides. Next base: position 490,280,514 of record NC_092334.1, on the reverse strand, counting down.
TCTCTAAAAACCGTAATATATATCCATCATCATCATTGTTTCTTGTTTTGTTACTTGATTATTGTTAGTTGTTATTCAAGATCAAACTTTCTAGTTTGCATCTCCATGAATCTTGCTTTCTTCACTCTTTTGTTTGATGAAGAACCAAGAACAAGAACCTACACTTGTTAGTTTATGGTTCTACTCTTTAATGTTTTCAAGATCTAAGGTTCATAAACTTGATGATTTTCTTTATGTTCATGTTTTGTAGACTTGAATTCTTAAGATCTAAATTTTGATTTGAATCTTCTCAAGTATGAAACAAACATGAACATAATACTTATAACCTTACTTTATTTTCTTCATTTTAATTATTTAAAGTTGTGATGTTGTTAATTTGGTCAAGTATTACTAGTTAATCTTGATCTCATATTTCTTGAAACCAAAGTTAACTTTGTAAGTTCAAGAACATGGAAGTTTTAACTTTCTAGTTATAACTTCATATACTTTTGATAGATCTAAGTTTCTATAGCTTATGGTCTTCTAATTTTGGTTGTAAATAAGAGCTTACAAGCTTACATACATTTTTCAAGTTGAAAATCTAAGTTTCATAACTTAGGGTTTCATTAAAGTGTAGATCTAAGTTTTGTAACTTAGAATCTAACTTAAGGACACTAGATCTAGACTTTCTAGTCTAGGATCTCTAAGATCTAGCTAAGATCTAAGTTCTACAACTTAGGATCTTATTTATTTAGTTTACTTTCAAGTTTGTAGCTTAATATTACTTTTATAACTCTTGTATGTGTCGGATCTAAGATCTTGATGTAACTTTGGTTCATCAAACTACTTGCAACACTTAAATGAGTTGTGCTACTTATCTTAGACTTGCACTAGTGTTATGATGGTCAAAACATGGTAAAGATGATGTAAACACATCAACGAGTTGTACACTTGAAGCTACAAGCATCAAGGATGAGAACCGTGATGCGCATCAAGCACCAAGAACCCATCGGAACACCTTTAGCTACTGTTTATGGAACTGATCAGACCACCTGGGCTACTGTAAAGTTGATTTTCAGTTTTCTCAGTCCGTGTAGATAATTTTTCGTTTAAGACTCGTCTTAATCCGAGTTACGGTTTAGGATCTATGGCCTCCCGAAAGTCACTACACCCTATTAACGTTGTGCTGAAATTTCTGACCTACTCGCACTTAAACCGTCACCACGGTCAAACGAAGACGAGTTTGGTTCTGAAAATTGGTCAGTACCTAGGGGACTCATATACGGAGCCATGTCCACTGGTCTCACCTCATTTCAGTTTGTATAGAGGTCGTGGCAACTGAACGAAGTCAGCCTTTGTTTTAAATCCTAGTCTTTACTTGAAACTTACTTTATACTTTTTGTTTAATGATGAACGATGATGATACTTAAGACCTAATTTACATACATTTAAATCTTTGGGAACAAATTACTAACTTAGTAACTTTTGACTTAGGTTGAGGACTTTCCGGACCTACATACTTGCTTACTTTCCCGAACCAACTTTACTACTACTTTACGCTGTGAGTTATAGCATCCCTTTTTACTTTAACTATTTTGGAAACTGTGAATACATGCGCATTTTACGTTTTACATACTAGGCACGAGTACTTAAACTTTATATATGTGTGGGTTATACAACGGCATAAACTTTCCCCTTAGCTCGGTAACGTTTAATCATTGGTCTTTGAACCGGTGAACGCGAATCTTAGATATGGATCCATAGGGTTTGACATCCCCACTCGGGCTAGTAGCGCTAGCATTTAACGGGTGTTTAATACTTCATAAACATACGCACTCGCCAAGTGTACTATCAGGGGGTTATAAACGTTAAGTTAGTTACCAAGTGCCCACGATTATACATATACTTTTCATACTGTTTCGAAACGCTGTTGAAGCACTGAAATCTCGTGGCCTACATTACATTACTGTTATACTTAAACTATAGCTCACCAACCTTTGTGTTGACGTTTTTAAGCATGTTTTTCTCAGGTGCTTAAGGTTTGCTTGCTTCCGCTGTTGTACTAGTCTTGCTGATTAGCCACCCGCTGCCTTTGATAGAGATGTCACCGCATGAAATATTTTATCTTGCATTCAAACTTTATTACTTTTGAAACGATGTATTTGTAACGACCTATGGGTCACATACTATTATTGCTAGCTATTCGTAGAAGCATTACTTTCGGATGTTATACATTTGAAGTTGGTTAAAACGTCACCTTTTATCATGAATGCAAACTCTTTTTGAAACAGCATATAGTATTTGACCTTGTAATGATCCTGTTGTTGATGATTCGTACACGATGGTTTTGTACAGGGCATCACATTTGGTATCAGAGAATTGGTTGTAGGGAATTAGGTTGCATTAGTGAGTCTAGACCAGACCGAGTAGGATTCACTAATAGGACTAATCTACAACTTGCTAGTTTACTTATTTCTGCGGAACTTGCTGCATGCTGCTGCTTACTTTTACTGCTATATGCCGTATGCTACTACATGATTTCACTACTGCATGCTACTATCTGCTTTCGATTGCATGATACTTGTCGTTATTGCCATGTTATTTACTGCTATACATGATCTAGACTGTCGTAGTTACTTTGCCTAATACGTGCTTACTTTTTGACTTACTGACATGGAAAAAGTTATTTTTCCTTGTTCAGATGTCGGATATTCCACCTGTCATCATTTTGGAGAGCAGTTCAGACTCGTCCGCCACCTCGCCTGCCATTGTTGCCGATTCTCAGATCCCGTCGTCGACACCCTCCAGTGACTCCGGCGCTTCATCCTCCGGAGCTAGTAGCCATGTACCCGGCCCAGTGATTACCTCAGACGGAGCCGAGGACCTACAGGAGATTCCAGCTCCACTTGTCCCAGGACCCTCGGAGCCACAGCACCATTCCGGTGGTGCTGTGATTCCCGCGGAACTTGGGGAAGGTTCGGTCCGTAATGAGCATAACCATTGGTACCGACGCCTTCCTGATGGACGTTTAGTGCCGATCCCTCCTTTCAGATACCGACTGATGATGGCCACCCGAGGAGAGCCACCCGTGCAGCCACCCCCAGATGATTCCGACGAATCATTGTCCGACAACTCATCCTCTGATGACTCCAGTGACGAGGATTCCGATGAGGATCCCGAAGAAGCACCCGTGCAGCCACCCTCTACCCCGCCGAAGAAGCGGTATCGTTTCGACGGTACTGTTATTCCTGGGTTTAACCGAGGGAGATCGTCCGTTAACGCACATGGACTGAGGACTAGAGTTACCGCCCGTAAGCGGCTTGTGCCGTATCCTGTTGATCCCTTCATCCGTAAGCCTTACCGCTGTGCACCATCCACTTCTGGTGCCGGACCGTCTGCACCACCCGCACCACTAGCACCACCTGCACCATCAGCACTGCCTGCTCCATCAGCCTCTCCCTCTGTCGAGGAACTGTCGAGGAAGGTGGATATCCTCCGTGCTCGGGTAACTGAGCTCGAGGACCAGGTGTCCTACATGATGGACATCCTTTACCCACCTTCACCATAGGGCTTTTGTATTAGATTTCTTTATGTAATCTCATTTGTAGTTTCATGTATTACTTATGTACTGTACGAACATATGCGGATGTATGCAACTTATTATTAATGAATGGAACTTTGTGTTGTTTAATTCTTGAACGGTGTTCTATTTACGTTACTGTATGATGATTCTGTGGTATTTATACCTAGTTGCATTACTTAATAAACATGTGATGTGTTGATTCCATATTGGTGATAATGCTAAAAGCGAACATATATTTCATAGCATTATCCCTCAAGAAAGACAAGCTTTTAGTTGCAATTGTTCTATTTACAAGTGATATTCGTTTAAATAATAAAAGGTGAAGACAAAAGACAGATTCGACGAATTGGAGACGCAAATGACCAAAAAGCTCAAAAGTACAAAGTACAATCCAAAAGGTTCAAATTATTAATGAGAAACGTCTCAAAATTACAAGAGTACAAGACGCAAAACGCAAAGTACAAGATATTAAATTGTACGCAAGGACGTTCGAAAATCTGGAACCGGGACTAGAGTCAACTCTCAACGCTCGACACAACGAACTAAAAATTACAAGTCAACTATGCACATGAATATAATATAATATATAATTAATTCTTAAAATTATTTATATATTATATTATTTAATAAAACCGTCGGCAAGAAGCAAACAAATTTGTGTGAGCTGGAAAAGCAGGCCATGCGATCGCATGGCCTGGAAGTGTAATTTCCATGCGATCGCATGGCCCCAATATGCTGGCCACATCTATAAATTTCGCAGTTTTGGTCGAACAAAAACACATCTTTTTCTTTCCTCTCTCTCAAACGTATATATAAATATATATATTATAATTTTAATTTTAATTTTAATTTTAATTTTAATAATAAGGGTATGTTAGCGAATGTTGTAAGTGTGTAAGTCGAAATTCTGTCCGTGTAACGCTACGCTATTATTAATCATTGTAAGTTATGTTCAACCTTTTTAAATTAATGTCTCGTAGCTAAGTTATTATTATGCTTATTTAAGCCGAAGTAATCGTGATGTTGGGCTAAAATATTTAAGACGGGGTAATTGGGCTTTGTACCATAATTGGGGTTTGGACAAAAGAACGACACTTGTGGAAATTAGACTATGGGCTATTAATGGGCTTTATATTTGTTTAATTGAATGATAGTTCGTTAATTTAATATAAAAATTTACAATTGGATGTAATTATAAATAATTATATACACTCGATCGGACACGATGGGCGGGATATTTATAAGTACAAATAATCGTTCATTTAACCGGACACAGGAATGGATTAATAGTCAATGGACTTATTAAAATAGGGGTGAATTATATACAAGGAAAATTGGTGTAATTATAGTTTAAGTCCCCAATTAGTTGGAATATTTGACTTCGAATATAAGAATAATTTGACGAGAACACTCACACTTTATATTTATGACTGATGGACTGTTATGGACAAAAACCAGATGGACATATTGAATAATCCGGGACAAAGGACAATAACCCATAGTAATAAACTAAAATCAACACGTCAAACATCATGATTACGGAAGTTTAAATAAGCATAATGCCTTTATTTCATATTTAATTGCACTTTTAATTATCGCACTTTAATTTATTGTCATTTTAATTATCGTACTTTTATTTATCGCAATTTTATTTATTGTCATTTTAATTATCGCACTTTTATTTATCGCACTTTAATTATTTGTCATTTACTTTACGCTTTAAATTAAATCTTTTATATATTTAATATTTTACATTAGGTTTTAACTGCGACTAAAGTTTTGAAATCGACAAACCGGTCATTAAACGGTAAAAACCCCCTTTTATAATAATAAAACTACTTATTTATATATATATTTATATACAAATATAGTTTTTAAAAATATAGCGTTAAACTTGGCTAGCTCCCTGTGGAACGAACCAGACTTACTAAAAACTACACTAATGTACAATTAGGTACACTGCCTATAAGTGGTGTAGCAAGGTTTAGGTATATCCACTCTATAAATAAATAAATAACTTGTGTAAAATTGTATCGTATTTAATAGTATTTCGCAGTAAAAATACTACTATTTTATACCCCTTCGCTTTAACATCAAGTATTTTTGGCGCCGCTGCTGGGGACTGCTTGAACGCCGGAAGCGAAACGCTATATATATAAAAAAAATTAAAAATTAAGAAAAATAAAAATATATATATTTTTAAGAGATTGTTAAAAATATATAAAATTATAAGTTTCTTTATTCTTATTTTAGTTTTAAAATTTAAGTTTTTATTTATTTATTTAAATATTTTATAAAAACAGAAAATTAAAAACTAAATATAAAAATAAAAAAAAAAAACCAATCGGGCCACTACACTGTAGCAGCCCAATATCTGGCCCGAATGCGCAGACCATGCGATCGCATGGTAAAACAACTAACACCTCATGCGATCGCATGAGGTGAGTTGACAGGTCTGAAACCTTTGACTATCGATTAGGGTTAGGGTTATTTAATAATAATTATTAATTAATTAGTTAATTAGGGTTTAGTTATTTTAATAATTAATTTTTAGTTTATTTTGTATTTTTAGTTTTAATTGGTTTTATTTAGTTTTATAAATATATAAAATTAATACTTTTATAAAATAAATAATATAAAAATAATATTTTTATAAAATTGTACTTTTTACAACTTTAAGTTTATTTTTATATTTTGTATCTTTTTATTTATTTTAGCGTAATATTTGTATTTTTCGTTCGTATTTAGTTTTAAGTCATAGTTTTTGCCGTAGTTATTTTTATTTCTAGATTTTTAGGATTTGCCGTAAAATCCCTTAAGTACTTTTTCTTTAGACTAAGATTTAGGTGCTTTAAAATTTTGCGACGCCGTTTTAAGATTTTAGTACTTTTTAAGTAATTGCCGTTTTGGATATAAAATTCCTTTTAAGCTTTAATACCTTTAGACGCAACTTTTAATTTTTAGTTTTTAATTTTAAGTTTCGACGCGCTACGTCCTTTTTATTATTTTTCGATCTTTTATTTTTCGACGTTTTCTGACGCGCTTTTTTTCTTTCTTATTTCTCGACGCTTTAGTTTTTAGGACATAGAATTTTCTATTTCTTCTCTAAAATTTCTTTAAATTTCGACGAACAATTATTTTAAGTGGTTAAATTGATAGACATCCAAAATTTTCTGGTTCGTAGTAATAGTTGGATTTGTTAGTGGCGAGTTGTGGGCTTCCGATTTAAAGGGTCCTGGCTACCTGCTGCATCTATTGGCTATTCGAAACGTGGGCAAAATCAGAAAAGTCTATTAATTTGATAACTTATATAATTTTTATTTTTATAACTAATAGGATATTCAGTGAATGCACCGAGCAAAACGTTCACCACCTTTTATACGTTCACCACCTGTAACTCGGTCAAGACATCTAGCCAATATTGTCGCCGTTGATTTTTCCTTAGAATCATCATCTAGTCGACCAAGTACTCCAATTCAAATTTCCGATAATTCATTTTTTGAACCCGACCTCACAATTGAGAATCCAGAGGATATTCAGGGACAATTCAGAGATCCTGAACCATTAATCTTTCCTCCGAAACCACCAATCATTCAAACAGAGATTGTCGAGGAACAAACCATTAAATCGGAATCCTCTAGTGATTCAGATTCAACAAATTCAATCATGGAGAATCTGGAACCTCTAAGTATGGAAGACCGAATGAGAGCTAAACGCACTGGCCAAGGTCACGCAATTACTCAACCTGACATTAATGCGCCAGATTATGAAATCAAAGGACAAATCCTACACATGGTAACTAATCAATGCCAATTTAGTGGTGCGCCGAAGGAAGATCCAAATGAACATCTTCGAACCTTTAATAGGATCTGTACACTATTTAAATTCCGAGAAGTTGAGGATGAACAGATCTATCTCATGTTATTTCCCTGGACTTTAAAGGGAGAAGCCAAAGATTGGTTAGAATCGTTACCTGAAGGGGCGATTGATACATGGGACGTTTTAGTTGAAAAATTTCTAAAACAATTCTTTCCGGCATCTAAAGCCGTGAGACTTCAAGGAGAAATTGTTACGTTCACGCAAAAGCCAAATGAAACTCTATATGAGGCATGGACAAGATTTGGAAAGTTATTAAGAGGATGTCCGCAACATGGTTTAGACACTTATCAAATAGTACAAATATTCTACCAAGGATGCGACATCACTACAAGAAAAGACATCGATATAGCAGCTGGTGGTTCCATTATGAAGAAAACCGCAACTGAAGCTTACAAAATTATTGATAACACTGCTTCCTACTCTCATGAGTGGCATCAAGAAAAAGATATCGTTAGATCATTTAAAGCAACTAGAGCCGATTCTAGCCATGACTTAGATTCCATTTTCGCAAAGATAGATGATGTCGAGAGACGAATGGAAAAGATGACTAAGGATATTCACTCAATAAGAATTAGTTGTGAGCAGTGTGGAGGACCACATTTGACAAAAGATTGCCTCAGTATTGAACAAACAATGGAACAAAGAGAGAATGTTTCGTACATGAACCAAAGGCCTGGAAATAATTATCAGAATAATTATCAACTGCCAAGACCAATCTACAATCAAAACCAGAATTATAACCGAAATGTTCCATACAACAACCAACAAGGTCCTAGCAATCAACAAGTATCTAATAATACTTACAATCAGCAAAGACCTATTTTTCAAAACAAACCACCACAAGCCGATGATAAAAAGCCAAATTTAGAAGACATGATGTCAAAGCTAGTTGAATCTCAAACGCAGTTTTTCACATCTCAGAAACAAACGAATGAACAAAATGCTCAAGCATTTAGAAATCAACAAGCTTCTATTCAAAATCTGGAACAAGAAGTAAGCAACCTAGCAAGGTTAATAGGTGAAAGAAAATCGGAAAGTCTACCTAGCGATACAAATGCTAACCCCTGGAATGAAACAGCTAAAGCCATTACCACAAGAAGTGGTATTACACTTAAGCCACCTTAAATACCTGTAATTTATGATGACTCTATTCCTACTCCACAAGAACCACAATCTGAGCAAGAGAAGAAAACAGAACCGGTAGTTGAAAAGGTTAATGAAGATAACATAGTTAAGGCTAAACCTTATGTTAAACCATACCAACCACCACTTCTTTACCCGAGTAAAATGAGAAAAGAAAGACTTGAAGTCGAGCAATCCAAATTCTTGGATATGTTTAAACAAATAAATGTAAATCTTCCTTTCATTGATGTGATTTCAGGAATGCCTAGATATGCTAAATTTCTGAAAGATTTAATCACAAATAGAAAGAAAATGGAAGAACTCTCGGCTGTTACTATGAATGTTAATTGTTCTGCAGTGCTATTGAATAAGATACCAGAAAAATTATCAGATCCAGGAAGTTTCACAATTCCATGTTTTCTGGGTAGTCTTAGTTCAATAGAAGCATTGGCAGACTTAGGTGCTAGTATAAATTTAATGCCATATTTACTATACGCTAAAATAGACCTTGGAGAATTGAAACCAACACGAGTAAGCATACAACTAGCCGATCGATCAGTAAAATATCCTAGAGGGATAATGGAGAACATGCTAGTTAAAGTTGGTACTTTAGTATTTCCAGTAGCTTTTGTTATTCTGGACATGGAAGAAGATTCTCGAGTTCCTCTCATATTAGGAAGACCATTCTTAAACACGGCTAAAGCAATAATAGACGTGTTCGGTAAGAAACTGACCCTAAGTATAGAGGACGAGAGTGTTACCTTTTCTGTTAATAGAGCCATGCAACAACCACAATCTGCAGATGATACATGTTATTATATTCAAACTATAGATTCACATGCAGAATTGTTAGAAGAATTTCCAGAATTACAAGGAACAGGAGAATGTTCTTTAGGAGAAGGAACTGAACCAATTGATGAAACTGAAATGTTAGCTACACTTATGGCTAATGGATATGAACCAACAACAGAAGAAATTTAAATGCTAAAAGAAGAAGACAGATATCGATATAAATCATCGATAGAAGAACCACCGACATTAGAATTAAAGCCACTTCCAAACCATTTAGAATATGATTATTTACATGGTGAATCTGAATTACCTGTAATAATATCGTCTTCTCTTACTAAAAATGAAAAATCTCAACTCATTGCTGTGCTAAAAGCTCATAAACCAGCTATTGCATGGAAGATTCGTGATATTAAAGGAATAAGTCCTTCGTATTGCACACATAAAATCCTTATGGAAGAAGGTCATTAAACGTATGTGCAACGCCAACGAAGACTAAATCCTAATATGCAAGATGTTGTTAAGAAAGAAATTATTAAACTGCTCGATGCAGGTTTAATTTATCCAATCTCTGATAGTCCATGGGTAAGCCCAGTTCAATGCGTACCTAAGAAGGGTGGCATGACTGTCATCACAAATGAAAAAAATGAGCTTATTCCTACTAGGACTGTAACAGGATGGCGTGTTTGTATTGATTATAGAAAATTAAATGACGCCACCAGAAAAGAGCACTTTCCTTTACCTTTCATTGATCAAATGTTGGAAAGATTAGCCGGAAATAGTTACTATTATTTTCTTGATGGTTTTTCCGGATATTTTCAAATTCCAATAGCACCCGAGGACCAAGAGAAAATCATGTTCACGTGCCCTTATGGTACTTTTGCTTACAAACGCATGCCATATGGACTTTGCAACGCCCCTGCAACCTTTCAAAGGTGCATGATGGCGATTTTTCACGACATGATAGAAGAATGCATGGAAGTTTTCATGGATGACTTTTCAGTCTTCGGTGATACATTTGAATCATGTCTAGTCAATCTTGAACGAATGCTTATTAGATGCGAACAATCAAATATAGTTCTTAATTGGGAGAAATGCCATTTCATGGTTAAAGAAGGCATCGTTCTTGGACATAAAATTTTAAAGGAAGGAATTGAAGTGGATAGAGCTAAAGTAGATATAATTGCTAAACTTTCACATCCCACCAATGTTAGAGGAGTTAGGAGTTTTCTAGGGCATGCCGGTTTTTACCGACATTTCATAAAAGATTTTCCTAAAATTGCCACTCCTATGAATAAACTCCTAGAAAAGGATGCTCCATTCATCTTTTCGGATGAATGCATCAAATCTTTTAATATTCTTAAAGAAAAACTCACTAATGTGCCGATCATGATAACTCCAAATTGGAATCTACCGTTTGAACTTATGTGCGATGCAAGTGATTTTGCAATGGGAGCCGTTTTAGGACAAAGGATTGAAAAACGATTTCAACCTATTTATTATGCTAGTAAGATGTTACAAGGAGCACAAACGAATTACACAGCTACTAAAAAAGAACTCCTTGCTATTGTCTTTGCTTTTGACAAATTTCGTTCATATCTCGTTCTAGCTAAAACGGTGGTCTATACCGACCATTCTGCTCTAAGATACCTATTTTCGAAACAAGATGCCAAACCACGATTAATCCGTTGGATCTTACTCTTACAAGAGTTCGATATTGAAATCCGAGACAAAAAGGGAGCAGAAAATCTCGCCGCTGATCATCTTTCTCGTCTTGAAAATCCTGAATTAGAAGTTCTAAATGAATCGGCTATACAAGATAACTTTCCTGTTGAATATCTATTGAAGATAGATTATAGTGAATTTCCATGGTTTGCAGACTATGCAAACTACTTAGTATGTGGATTCCTTGAAAAAGGGTTATCGTACCAAAAACAAAAGAAATTCTTTAGTGATATAAAACACTATTTCTGAGAAGATCCACATTTGTTTAAAAGTTGTCCCGATAGAATAATACGCCGATGTGTATTCGGGGATGAAGCCAGTCAAATCTTAAACCATTTTCACACAGGACCAACAGGAGGGCATTATGGGCCTCAACTTACAGCAAGAAAAGTTTACGATACTGGATTCTATTGGCCTACAATTTTCAAAGACGCACACCTTCTTTGCAAATCCTGTGATGCTTGTCAAAGGGCTGGAAAAATAAGTCAACGTGATGAAATACCACAAAATGTCATTCAAGTATGTGAAGTATTTGACGTTTGGGGTATTGACTTTATGGGTCCATTTCCAAAATCTCATAATAATCTCTACATTCTCGTTGCCATTGATTATGTATCTAAATGGGCGGAAGCACAAGCTCTCCCAACTAACGATGCACGAGTTGTAGTCAACTTCTTAAAACGTCTTTTTGCAAGGTTCGGAACACCGAAAGCTTTAATAAGTGATCGGGGTACTCATTTTTGTAATAATCAACTTGAGAAAGTTCTTAAAAGATATAGAGTAACTCATAAAATCTCAACCGCTTATCATCCACAAACAAGTGGACAAGTTGAAAATACCAACCGAGCTTTAAAATGTATTCTAGAAAAAACCGTAGGATCAAATCCGAAGGAATGGTCCATGAAATTGGAGGATGCACTCTGGGCTTTTAGAACAGCCTACAAAACTCCAATTGGAACCACACCTTTCAGACTCGTTTATGAAAAAGCATGTCATCTTCCAGTAGAAATTGAACATAAAGCATTTTGAGCTTTGAAGACATGTAATCTTGATTTACATGAAGCTGGATGTCTACGGTTAAGTTAATTAAACGAATTAGAAGAATTAAGACATGAAGCATACAAAAATTCGTTAATCTATAAAGAAAGAACGAAGAAATGGCATGATAAAAGAATCAGAAGTTCAAAAGAATTTAAAGAAGGAGACAGAGTTCTTCTTTTCAATTCACGATTCAAGCTATTTCCTGGAAAATTGAAATCAAGATGGTCTGGACCATTCATAGTCAAAAGAGTTTTCCCATACGGAACAATAGAGTTAATAAATTCAAATGGGATTGAATTTAAGGTTAATGGTCACAGAGTTAAACATTACATAGATAATCCAATGGAAGTTGAAGATGAAGTTAATCACAATTTCGACACCACAGCTAACTAAGTGTGGGAAAATTCGAATCATTTTAGGGTAATATATATTTATGTTAGAGTTAGATATTCTGTTTTCATGTAGTTTCTGAGAATGGAATCCGAATGGTCTTTCCCTAGCAGACCCTAAAAAACTAGTCTTCTCCCCCCATTCTGAATTTTTATTTTTTTAGGTTTTACGAGATGAAGAATTCCTTTTATCTGAACCATGGTCTAATGCTACACGCTATGATTACTAAACGTAATAATGACACCCTTTCGAGTGAATTGGTATCATTCATAAGAGGCAAAATGGACGGAGTAAGAAAAGAACTCAGAAAAGATCATCATAAGATACATTTTGGTAAAGGAAAATCAAAATCCTCAACAAAAAGAAGAGCACGACACCTTGAAAGATGTTATAAATGAGGAAAATGGTCACACGAAGGTAAATGTTCAAATAATCAAACATATTCAAATACCGAATTTGTTACTCTATGCAGAGAAGGACCGTTTATATGTTTAGAAGAAAAGATATTGAAGAATCGAGGTTATGCTTATGTAGCTATGGAAAACCAAATCACACGACTCTCATATGAGTCGGCTAAAGCAGGTCTCTGAGAATTCTTTCTCACAGGTAAGTATGTACAGTTTTTATTTTTATTTTTATTGCTTTTAACCTTTTGATAATAAACGCTGAATCGTTCGCTATAAAGTATTAAATTGGTATTCAATAAAATTAGGCATGCGTAATCGAAATTATTGATATCGTACAAAAATTTATTACATCACTGCGAAATTTACCGTTTATTCTTAAGGTATAAATATCTTTAATCAATCAACCCAAAATATTTTAGAAATTCGTCAGGAGTAAAACTAGGTCGTTGAACCGAAATTACTTTACCGAAAAGAGGGGCGTATATTTTTGATAATATTTGATTGATTAAAGTGGGATAAAAGACCAAAAAGATTTTTAATTTTAATTTTTACCATGTTTTTATAAATATTAAATTAATATTATAAATTTTTTAAAATCAATATATTTAAGTTTGTAAATATTTGAAAAATTAATATTTTTAATATAAATTTGTATGTATAAAAACAAAAATATAATATAAGTTTGGTGTGAATTTTTAATTTTAATAAAATTAATTTTTAATTTTATGCATTTTAAATCTAATTTTGGTGCGAATTTAAAAACAAAAATTTACTTTATTTCATTAAGCTAAAAATGTGATTTTTAAAATTCGTCGTGAGTTGAAAACTAGGTCGTTGAACCGAAATTGCTTTACCCGAGGGCGGGACGAGAACTTTTATTATCATTTTTTTTAATCTTATTTAATTAAAGTAAGCCAAAAACATTTAAAAAACCCAAAAATCTTTGCTTTTAAAACAACGCTTAAAACGTGACAAATTTTTAAAATTTTTTCGAGGGACGGACTAGGACAACGATCCGAAACGCCCTCATCCTAAAAAGAAACAAAATTTTAATTTTTAATTAATTATATGTTTTATTAGTAATGATTTTTATAAAAAAAAAAATTAAAAAAAATAGCACACCCCATGCGATCGCATGGGGTTTCCCCTTCAAATCCATGCGATCGCATAGAGAGAGAATTCTGGTCAGATTGAAAAACTCAGCTCGTTGTTCTGTCTTCACCACAAACACACACACATACACGAGCATATACACACATACACTCAAAAATTCGCCATTTTTAACCATAATTCGTCAAATTTCTCGCTCTAATCATGAAATTGTTCAGAAGCTTTTCAAAGAAGGTAAAGATTTCACCCCTAAACCTCTTTAAATTCGATTTTTAGTGTTCTTGAGCTATAATTTACCTAATTTGATTTTGTTAATTTCTAGTGTAATTAGAGTTAAATTGTTAGTATATTATGCATGTATAACCTAGATTGATACTATTTAACATGATTTGAAACCAAAAACTTCAAAAAATTTAGGAATCTAGGGTTTGTGTTCTTGAGCAATTTGGGAGTTTTTGATATAAATAAGTTATGGCCGATTTTTGTCATGAATTATTGCTAAATTAAGTAGTGTAACATGTTTAGGTAGCTAAATGATCCAAACTTTGATCCTAAACATGATTTTTGAGAATTAAAGTGGACTTTTTAGGTATAAAATTCATGAACTTGATTAAATTGATGTAAATGCCATTTGAAACTTGTTTAATTGTTAGTAATGGTTATTTTAACATGTTATTTGAGTTGAATGCTTATGAACTTTGTAAACATTTTCATATATGCTTATTTGAAAAAGTGTAGAATTGTTAAAATTGTGAAAATGTGTATAAGTTTAATTTTGATTAAACATGTTAGTATAATTGTTTCAAGTTGTTATTTTGCTAACACTAATGCATATTTGGATGCACAAATTTTGTGTTTAATGTGTTTTGCAGAGATTTACTGATACTGATGGTGCATCATCATCATCTAGACAACCTGCTCCAGAACCTGAACCAGAAATGCAATATGAACCGGAGCAACAACAGGAACAACAACAACAACCTGATCAATACGTTCCATATTATGATCCGCAACTAGAATATATTAATGCCTACATAGTATTTCCGATGTATCCGATAGTAGCACACCCGACGATTCATGAAGAACAGTTGCATCCTAATCTGAGGTTTGATCGAAGTTGGAGAGATTACCCAACATATCAAAGTAACAAATTCAAACTAGTAACTAAAAATGTAGAAGTGCTGAGGGTAATCGATTGGGAGCCTTTGGAAAGGGTCCAACTAGTTAACTCAGTTAGACAGCATTTGATCCAAAGGTATGGCAGCTCTTCTTTTCCCGATTGGAAACGTTTATTCACCATTCGTAGGCTTGTATATAAGGAATGGTGCGTTGAGCTTATGAGTACTATTTCACTTAATGCGGATGTAGTTAGGTTAGATGATAGAATTTTTCTTAGATTTATACTTGGCCGTAGGATGTACAGGATGTCCATGCTGGACATGGCCAGGGCTTTACAGATATATACGCCCGTTGAATTACTATTACCCGATTGTACAAATTTGATTTATCATGGTGAAAGGGTAGATAGGAATTTTGATGCTAACGCCGTCTGGAGGCGTATGTCAGATTATAATGTTTTTGGGCGGGCAGGAACACACTCCTACTTACATATTCACAGAGCCGAGCTTCGTATAATTCATAGATTTCTGGCTAACTCGATTACACAGAGAGGTCACAACAAGGAGAAAATGACCTTACATGATTTATTTTACTTTAAGTGTATTCGAGACCCAAGAGGCTTTGTTAATATCCCCTACTGTGTTAGTTTTTATTTTTCTAAGATAGTGGAAGGAATACAGGAAGGGGGAATAATGGAGGAGGTATTTTTGTTACTCTCATTGGAGAGTATTTGGGTGTAGATAGGGAACAAGGGGGTCCACTTATGGTATGTAGGGAACAGGATGATACTTTAGGATTGAAGGTCTATCAGGGTGCTAAGGTATTGAAGAGCAGACGCAATCAGGCAGTACCCTATGTTGGTCGTCATCCACAGGTAGAAAGAGGTTCAGATGAGGAAATGGAGGAAGCAGATTGTAGTGACCCGAACTTTTCCATGTTTATATATATTAATTGAGATTGATATTTACATGATTAAATGTTTCCAACATGTTAAGCAATCAAACTTGTTAAGACTTGATTAATTGAAATATGTTTCATATAGACAATTGACCACCCAAGTTGACCGGTGATTCACGAACGTTAAAACTTGTAAAAACTATACGATGACATATATATGGATATATATATAGTTAACATGATACTATGATAAGTAAACATATCATTAAGTATATTAACAATGAACTACATATGTAAAAACAAGACTACTAACTTAATGATTTTTAAACGAGACATATATGTAACGATTATCGTTGTAAAGACATTTAATGTATATATATCATATTAAGAGATATTCATACATGATAATATCATGATAATATAATAATTTAAAATCTCATTTGATATTATAAACATTGGGTTAACAACATTTAACAAGATCGTTAACCTAAAGGTTTCAAAACAACACTTACATGTAACGACTAACGATGACTTAACGACTCAGTTAAAATGTATATACATGTAGTGTTTTAATATGTATTTATACACTTTTGAAAGACTTCAATACACTTATCAAAATACTTCTACTTAACAAAAATGCTTACAATTACATCCTCGTTCAGTTTCATCAACAATTCTACTCGTATGCACCCGTATTCGTACTCGTACAATACACAGCTTTTAGATGTATGTACTATTGGTATATACACTCTAATGATCAGCTCTTAGCAGCCCATGTGAGTCACCTAACACATGTGGGAACCATCATTTGGCAACTAGCATGAAATATCTCATAAAATTACAAAAATATGAGTAATCATTCATGACTTATTTACATGAAAACAAAATTACATATCCTTTATATCTAATCCATACACCAACGACCAAAAACACCTACAAACACTTTCATTCTTCAATTTTCTTCATCTAATTGATCTCTCTCAAGTTCTATCTTCAAGTTCTAAGTGTTCTTCATAAATTCCAAAAGTTCTAGTTTCATAAAATCAAGAATACTTTCAAGTTTGCTAGCTCACTTCCAATCTTGTAAGGTGATCATCCAACCTCAAGAAATCTTTGTTTCTTACAGTAGGTTATCATTCTAATACAAGGTAATAATCATATTCAAACTTTGGTTCAATTTCTATAACTATAACAATCTTATTTCAAGTGATGATCTTACTTGAACTTGTTTTCGTGTCATGATTCTGCTTCAAGAACTTCGAGCCATCCAAGGATCCATTGAAGCTAGATCCATTTTTTTCTTTTCCAGTAGGTTTATCCAAGGAACTTAAGGTAGTAATGATGTTCATAACATCATTCGATTCATACATATAAAGCTATCTTATTCGAAGGTTTAAACTTGTAATCACTAGAACATAGTTTAGTTAATTCTAAACTTGTTCGCAAACAAAAGTTAATCCTTCTAACTTGACTTTTAAAATCAACTAAACACATGTTCTATATCTATATGATATGCTAACTTAATGATTTAAAACCTGGAAACACGAAAAACACCGTAAAACCGGATTTACGCCGTCGTAGTAACACCGCGGGCTGTTTTGGGTTAGTTAATTAAAAACTATGATAAACTTTGATTTAAAAGTTGTTATTCTGAGAAAATGATTTTTATTATGAACATGAAACTATATCCAAAAATTATGGTTAAACTCAAAGTGGAAGTATGTTTTCTAAAATGGTCATCTAGACGTCGTTCTTTCGACTGAAATGACTACCTTTACAAAAACGACTTGTAACTTATTTTTCCGACTATAAACCTATACTTTTTCTGTTTAGATTCATAAAATAGAGTTCAATATGAAACCATAGCAATTTGATTCACTCAAAACGGATTTAAAATGAAGAAGTTATGGGTAAAACAAGATTGGAAAATTTTCTCATTTTAGCTACGTGAAAATTGGTAACAAATCTATTACAACCATAACTTAATCAACTTGTATTGTATATTATGTAATCTTGAGATACCATAGACACGTATACAATGTTTCGACCTATCATGTCGACACATCTATATATATTTCGGAACAACCATAGACACTCTATATGTGAATGTTGGAGTTAGCTATACAGGGTTGAGGTTGATTCCAAAATATATATAGTTTGAGTTGTGATCAATACTGAGATACGTATACACTGGGTCGTGGATTGATTCAAGATAATATTTATCGATTTATTTCTGTACATGTAACTGTGGACAACTAGTTGTAGGTTACTAACAAGGACAGCTGACTTAATAAACTTAAAACATCAAAATATATTAAAAATGTTGTAAATATATTTTGAACATACTTTGATATATATGTATATATTGTTATAGGTTCGTGAATCAACCAGTGGCCAAGTCTTACTTCCCGACGAAGTAAAAATCTGTGAAAGTGAGTTATAGTCCCACTTTTAAAATCTAATATTTTTGGGATGAGAATACATGCAGGTTTTATAAATGATTTACAAAATAGACACAAGTACGTGAAACTACATTCTATGGTTGAATTATCGAAATCGAATATGCCCCTTTTTATTAAGTCTGGTAATCTAAGAATTAGGGAACAGACACCCTAATTGACGCGAATCCTAAAGATAGATCTATTGGGTCTAACAAACCCCATCCAAAGTACCGGATGCTTTAGTACTTCGAAATTTATATCATATCCGAAGGGTGTCCCGGAATGATGGGGATATTCTTATATATATGCATCTTGTTAATGTCGGTTACCAGGTGTTCATCATATGAATGATTTTTATCTCTATGTATGGGATGTGTATTGAAATATGAAATCTTGTGGTCTATTGTTACGATTTGATATATATAGGTTAAACCTATAACTCACCAACATTTTTGTTGACGTTTTAAGCATGTTTATTCTCAGGTGATTATTAAGAGCTTCCGCTGTCGCATACTTAAATAAGGACAAGATTTGGAGTCCATGCTTGTATGATATTGTGTAAAAACTGCATTCAAGAAACTTATTTTGTTGTAACATATTTGTATTGTAAACCATTATGTAATGGTCGTGTGTAAACAGGATATTTTAGATTATCATTATTTGATAATCTACGTAAAGCTTTTTAAACCTTTATTGATGAAATAAAGGTTATGGTTTGTTTAAAAATGAATGCAGTCTTTGAAAAACGTCTCATATAGAGGTCAAAACCTCGCAACGAAATCAATTAATATGGAACGTTTTTAATCAATAAGAACGGGACATTTCAGTTGGTATCCGAGCGTTGGTCTTAGAGAACCAGAAAATTTGCATTAGTGTGTCTTATCGAGTTTGTTAGGATGCATTAGTGAGTCTGGACTTCGACCGTGTTTTCTTTAAAAATGATTGCTTAACATTTTTGTTGGAAACTATATATTTTTAACATATGAATATTATGTGATATATTAATCTCTTAACGTGTTTGATATTATGTGATAGATGTCTACCTCTAGAACAAGTTCCATTGACTCACCTAATAATAATGAAGAGTCAAATGTAAATTGGAATGATTTGTGGACTGATTCACAAGTTTCCGAAGAGGAACCGGAAGAAGAGTCGGAACCGGAAGAAGAATCGGAACCGGAAGAAGAATCGGAACCGGATGAAGAAATAGAACCGGTGGGGGAAATAATAAAACGGTTAAGTAAAAGAAAATCCTCAACCAACCGACCAAAGTTAATTATGGTCAATGGTGTTTCCGCCAAGGAAGCAAAATATTGGGAGGATTACCAATTCTCCGATGAATCGGATTCCGACGAGAATTCCGTTGATGTTATAGAAATTACCCCAACTGAATTTAAAAAGGCAAAAGAAAATAATAAGGGAAAGGGCATAAAAATAGAGAAATCTAATTCCAACCCCGATGAACTTTATAGGTATCGTCAACCCCCGAAGTCCTTAAGTTGTAACAATGACCCGGGAACCTCTAAACCACCAGGTTTTTCTAAACCAATGTGGACAACGACGGCTCGTATTAGGGGAACATCATATATCCCTAGAAACTTGGCAAAACGAACCAAAACCGAAGAAGAAGAAACGAGCGAGTCGGAATAAGATAGTTGTATTCGTGTGGTGTAATATATGTAATATAGTGTTCTTATGCTTTATGATATATGTAAAAATTGCTTGTATTAATAAGTATTTTTTTATGAATCTAACTCTTGTCTATTTTACAGTTTAAAAACACAAAATGGATAGACAACCCAATATTTTAAGAGACCTACCCGGAGACATGATTGATGAAATCTTGTCTAGAGTCGGCCAGAATTCTTCGGCACAACTATTTAAGGCGAGATCAGTTTGTAAGACATTCGAAGAACGTTCCAAGAATGTCTTGGTTTATAAGAGACTTTCGTTTGAAAGATGGGGGATATCACATTGGGAAACCCATAAGTTACGATGTGTTTACTTTGACGCATATATTGCGGGGAACCCAAATGCTATTTTACGCAACGGGTTAAGAAATTATTTTGACTCAATATATCCGAATATTGGACTTCGTGATTTAGAAAAAGCGGCTAACATGCAACATAAAGAAGCATGTTATGCTTACGGATTAGTAATGTTCGCTTCTCACCAAAGTGAGAACAAGAACATCGGGCTACAACTATTAAACAAAACGTTTCCACAAGTGACGGAGTCGGTAATTGGGGTAAGAAATGAGGTTTTTAGATTATTACGGGACTGTTGGACATTACGTAACCCTCGTCCCTTTGATGACGTTACAACACGCTGTCTTATCAACGGCCATAACGGTTATGTTGCACAAGACCAAGGATGGGAAGTAGTCCTAGTAAAACCAGAATGCATGACTTGTTTCTGGACGTATGAATTACGTGTCTTTATTGCCTTTGCCGAACGACTTGTGTACTAGCTAGAATTGTCTTCACAACTATCTTGTATCAAAGTTATTGTGTGCTATATTTCATGCTTTATGTAAAATAAGCGGTATTGTAAGTTTGTAAAATATTGTATAAAAGTTTGAACGCGAAATATTATTACAATCAGTTTTTCATATAGAATTGTAGTAGTTGAATTGTATATTAGCTACTAAGTATGAACTTAGCGGGTAGGTACTACCCGAATTTAAACTTATAAAACGCTAATATGAAGAAAAAGCTTTTATAAATGAGTTCATATTATGCTACGAAATACTATTAACTACTCTTAATATTCTGTATGATTAACTTGTTCCATTTAACTATTTTGAAGGAAATTGCACCGACTACTCGACACACCGTGAATATGAATGAAGAGGAATTCCGTACTTTTCTAGCTTCAAACATAGCCGCAGTACAGGCTGCGCTACATACCAACAATAACCTTGGATCTAGCAGTACAGGAAATCGTGTAGGATGCACCTACAAAGAATTCACTGCCTGCAAACCTTTGGAATTTGATGGAACCGAAGGACCGATCGGATTGAAACGGTGGACCGAGAAGGTTGAATCGGTGTTTGCCATAAGTAAGTGTACTGAAGAGGACAAATTGAAGTACGCTACGCATACCTTCACAGGTTCTGCGTTAACATGGTGGAATACCTATCTAGAGCAAGTGGGACAAGATGATGCGTACGCACTACCGTGGTCAGCATTCAAGCACTTGATGAACGAGAAGTACCGTCCCAGAACCGAGGTCAATAAGCTCAAGACAGAACTTAGAGGGTTACGAACCCAAGGATTTGATATTACCACGTACGAAAGACGATTCACAGAATTGTGCCTATTGTGTCCGGGAGCATTCGAAGATGAGGAAGAGAAGATCGACGCGTTTGTGAAAGGATTACCGGAAAGAATCCAAGAAGATATAAGTTCACACGAGCCTGCCTCCATACAACAGGCATGTAGAATGGCTCACAAACTAGTGAACCAGATTGAAGAAAGAATTAAAGAACAGACTGCTGAAGAGGCCAATGTGAAGCAAGTCAAAAGAAAGTGGGAGGAAAACGGTGATAAGAATCACCAATACAACAACAACAGCAATTACAACAATAATCGCAACAATTATCCCAACAATCGCAACATCAATCGCAACTACAACAAACGGCCCAACAACAACAACAACAACAACAACAACAACAACTACAACAATCATCCCAACAACAATAATAACCGCAACAACAACAACAATCAGAAGCAGCTATGCCAAAGGTGTGAAAAGAATCACTTGGGGTTCTGCACCAAATTTTGCAACAAGTGTAAAAGAAATGGTCATAGCGCGGCGAAGTGTGAGGTCTACGGACCAGGGGTTAATAGAACGAAAGGAACAAATGGTGTCGGAACGAGTAATGGCGGAGCAAGTAGTGTTGGAGCAAGTTATGCCAATGTAGTTTGTTATAAATGTGGAAAACCAGGCCACATTATTAGAAATTGCCCGAACCAGGAGAACACGAATGGACAAGGCCGTGGAAGAGTTTTCAATATTAATGCGGTAGAGGCACAGGAAGACCCGGAGCTTGTTACGGGTACGTTTCTTATTGACAATAAATTTGCTTGCGTTTTATTTGATTCGGGTGCGGATAGAAGCTATATGAGTAGAGATTTTTGTGCTAAATTAAGTTGTCCATTGACGCCTTTGGATAGTAAATTTTTACTCGAATTAGCAAATGGTAAATTAATTTCAGCAGATAATATATGTCGGAATCGAGAAATTAAACTGGTTAGCGAAACATTTAAGATTGATTTGATACCAGTAGAGTTAGGGAGTTTTGATGTGATAATCAGTATGGACTGGTTGAAAGAAGTGAAAGCGGAGATCGTTTGTTACAAAAATGCAATTCGCATTATACGAGAAAAAGGAAAACCCTTAATGGTGTACGGAGAAAAGGGCAACACGAAGCTACATCTTATTAGTAATTTGAAGGCACAAAAACTAATAAGAAAAGGTTGCTATGCTGTTCTAGCACACGTCGAGAAAGTACAAACTGAAGAAAAGAGCATCAATGATGTTCCCATTGCAAAAGAATTTCCCGATGTATTTCCGAAAGAATTACCGGGATTACCCCCACATCGATCCGTTGAATTTCAAATAGATCTTGTACCGGGAGCTGCACCAATAGCTCGTGCTCCATACAGACTCGCACCCAGCGAGATGAAAGAACTGCTAAGCCAATTACAAGAACTTTTAGAGCGTGGTTTCATTCGACCAAGCACATCACCGTGGGGAGCTCCTGTTTTGTTTGTCAAGAAGAAAGATGGTACATTCAGGTTGTGTATCGACTACCGAGAGTTGAACAAACTTACCATCAAGAACCGCTACCCACTACCGAGAATCGACGACTTATTTGATCAACTACAAGGCTCGTCTGTTTATTCAAAGATTGACTTACGTTCCGGGTATCATCAAATGCGGGTGAAAGAAGATGATATTCCAAAGACTGCTTTCAGAACACGTTACGGTCATTACGAGTTTATGGTCATGCCGTTTGGTTTAACTGATGCACCAGCTGTGTTCATGGACCTTATGAACCGAGTGTGTGGACCATACCTTGACAAGTTTGTCATTGTTTTCATTGATGACATACTTATTTACTCAAAGAATGACCAAGAACACGGTGAACATTTGAGAAAGGTGTTAGAAGTATTGAGGAAGGAAGAATTGTACGCTAATTTTTCAAAGTGTGCATTTTGGTTGGAAGAAGTTCAATTCCTCGGTCACATAGTGAACAAAGAAGGTATTAAGGTGGATCCGGCAAAGATAGAAACTGTTGAAAAGTGGGAAACCCCGAAAACTCCGAAACACATACGCCAGTTTTTAGGACTAGCTGGTTACTACAGAAGGTTCATCCAAGACTTTTCCAGAATAGCAAAACCCTTGACTGCATTAACGCATAAAGGGAAGAAATTTGAATGGAATAATGAACAAGAGAAAGCGTTTCAGTTATTGAAGAAAAAGCTAACT
Organism: Rutidosis leptorrhynchoides; assembly: GCF_046630445.1. Taxonomy (NCBI): domain Eukaryota; kingdom Viridiplantae; phylum Streptophyta; class Magnoliopsida; order Asterales; family Asteraceae; genus Rutidosis; species Rutidosis leptorrhynchoides. The sequence goes on along the minus strand of NC_092334.1, from coordinate 490,256,536 downwards.
ACGGCACCTATATTGTCATTGCCTGAAGGGAATGATGATTTTGTGATTTATTGTGATGCATCAAAGCAAGGTCTCGGTTGTGTATTAATGCAACGAACGAAAGTGATTGCTTATGCGTCTAGACAATTGAAGATTCACGAACAAAATTATACGACGCATGATTTGGAATTAGGCGCGGTTGTTTTTGCATTAAAGACTTGGAGGCACTACTTATATGGGGTCAAAAGTATTATATATACCGACCACAAAAGTCTTCAACACATATTTAATCAGAAACAACTGAATATGAGGCAGCGTAGGTGGATTGAATTATTGAATGATTACGACTTTGAGATTCGTTACCACCCGGGGAAGGCAAATGTGGTAGCCGATGCCTTGAGCAGGAAGGACAGAGAACCCATTCGAGTAAAATCTATGAATATAATGATTCATAATAACCTTACTACTCAAATAAAGGAGGCGCAACAAGGAGTTTTAAAAGAGGGAAATTTAAAGGATGAAATACCCAAAGGATCGGAGAAGCATCTTAATATTCGGGAAGACGGAACCCGGTATAGGGCTGAAAGGATTTGGGTACCAAAATTTGGAGATATGAGAGAAATGGTACTTAGAGAAGCTCATAAAACCAGATACTCAATACATCCTGGAACGGGGAAGATGTACAAGGATCTCAAGAAATATTTTTGGTGGCCGGGTATGAAAGCCGATGTTGCTAAATACGTAGGAGAATGTTTTACATGTTCTAAGGTCAAAGCTGAGCATCAGAAACCACCAGGTCTACTTCAACAACCCGAAATCCCGGAATGGAAATGGGAAAACATTACCATGGATTTCATCACTAAATTGCCAAGGACTGCAAGTGGTTTTGATACTATTTGGGTAATAGTTGATCGTCTCACCAAATCAGCACACTTCCTACCAATAAGAGAAGATGACAAGATGGAGAAGTTAGCACGACTGTATTTGAAGGAAGTCGTCTCCAGACATGGAATACCAATCTCTATTATCTCTGATAGGGATGGCAGATTTATTTCAAGATTCTGGCAGACATTACAACAAGCATTAGGAACTCGTCTTGACATGAGTACTGCCTATCATCCACAAACTGATGGGCAGAGCGAAAGGATGATACAAACGCTTGAAGACATGCTACGAGCATGTGTTATTGATTTCGGAAACAGTTGGGATCGACATCTACCGTTAGCAGAATTTTCCTACAACAACAGCTACCATTCAAGCATTGAGATGGCGCCGTTTGAAGCACTTTATGGTAGAAAGTGCAGGTCTCCGATTTGTTGGAGTGAAGTGGGGGATAGACAGATTACGGGTCCGGAGATTATACAAGAAACTACCGAGAAGATCATCCAAATTCAACAACGGTTGAAAACCGCCCAAAGTCGACAAAAGAGCTACGCTGACATTAAAAGAAAAGATATAGAATTTGAAATTGGAGAGATGGTCATGCTTAAAGTTGCACCTTGGAAAGGCGTTGTTCGATTTGGTAAACGAGGGAAATTAAATCCAAGGTATATTGGACCATTCAAGATTATTGATCGTGTCGGACCAGTAGCTTACCGACTAGAGTTACCTCAACAACTCGCGGCTGTACATAACACTTTCCACGTCTCGAATTTAAAGAAATGTTTTGCTAAAGAAGATCTCACTATTCCGTTAGATGAAATCCAAATCAACGAAAAACTTCAATTCATCGAAGAACCCGTCGAAATAATGGATCGTGAGGTTAAAAGACTTAAGCAAAACAAGATACCAATTGTTAAGGTTCGATGGAATACTCGTAGAGGACCCGAGTTCACCTGGGAGCGTGAAGATCAGATGAAGAAGAAATACCCGCATCTATTTCCAGAAGATTTGTCAACACCTTCAACAGCTTAAAATTTCGGGACGAAATTTATTTAACGGGTAGGTACTGTAGTGACCCGAACTTTTCCATGTTTATATTTATTAATTGAGATTGATATTTACATGATTAAATGTTTCCAACATGTTAAGCAATCAAACTTGTTAAGACTTGATTAATTGAAATATGTTTCATATAGACAATTGACCACCCAAGTTGACCGGTGATTCACGAACGTTAAAACTTGTAAAAACTATACGATGACATATATATGGATATATATATAGTTAACATGATACTATGATAAGTAAACATATCATTAAGTATATTAACAATGAACTACATATGTAAAAACAAGACTACTAACTTAATGATTTTTAAACGAGACATATATGTAACGATTATCGTTGTAAAGACATTTAATGTATATATATCATATTAAGAGATATTCATACATGATAATATCATGATAATATAATAATTTAAAATCTCATTTGATATTATAAACATTGGGTTAACAACATTTAACAAGATCGTTAACCTAAAGGTTTCAAAACAACACTTACATGTAACGACTAACGATGACTTAACGACTCAGTTAAAATGTATATACATGTAGTGTTTTAATATGTATTTATACACTTTTGAAAGACTTCAATACACTTATCAAAATACTTCTACTTAACAAAAATGCTTACAATTACATCCTCGTTCAGTTTCATCAACAATTCTACTCGTATGCACCCGTATTCGTACTCGTACAATACACAGCTTTTAGATGTATGTACTATTGGTATATACACTCCAATGATCAGCTCTTAGCAGCCCATGTGAGTCACCTAACACATTTGGGAACCATCATTTGGCAACTAGCATGAAATATCTCATAAAATTACAAAAATATGAGTAATCATTCATGACTTATTTACATGAAAACAAAATTACATATCCTTTATATCTAATCCATACACCAACGACCAAAAACACCTACAAACACTTTCATTCTTCAATTTTCTTCATCTAATGGATCTCTCTCAAGTTCTATCTTCAAGTTCTAAGTGTTCTTCATAAATTCCAAAAGTTCTAGTTTCATAAAATCAAGAATACTTTCAAGTTTGCTAGCTCACTTCCAATCTTGTAAGGTGATCATCCAACCTCAAGAAATCTTTGTTTCTTACAGTAGGTTATCATTCTAATACAAGGTAATAATCATATTCAAACTTTGGTTCAATTTCTATAACTATAACAATCTTATTTCAAGTGATGATCTTACTTGAACTTGTTTTCGTGTCATGATTCTGCTTCAAGAACTTCGAGCCATCCAAGGATCCATTGAAGCTAGATCCATTTTTTTCTTTTCCAGTAGGTTTATCCAAGGAACTTAAGGTAGTAATGATGTTCATAACATCATTCGATTCATACATATAAAGCTATCTTATTCGAAGGTTTAAACTTGTAATCACTAGAACATAGTTTAGTTAATTCTAAACTTGTTCGCAAACAAAAGTTAATCCTTCTAACTTGACTTTTAAAATCAACTAAACACATGTTCTATATCTATATGATATGCTAACTTAATGATTTAAAACCTGGAAACACGAAAAACACCGTAAAACTGGATTTACGCCGTCGTAGTAACACCGCGGGCTGTTTTGGGTTAGTTAATTAAAAACTATGATAAACTTTGATTTAAAAGTTGTTATTCTGAGAAAATGATTTTTATTATGAACATGAAACTATATCCAAAAATTATGGTTAAACTCAAAGTGGAAGTATGTTTTCTAAAATGGTCATGTAGACGTCGTTCTTTCGACTGAAATGACTACCTTTACAAAAACGACTTGTAACTTATTTTTCCGACTATAAACCTATACTTTTTCTGTTTAGATTCATAAAATAGAGTTCAATATGAAACCATAGCAATTTGATTCACTCAAAACGGATTTAAAATGAAGAAGTTATGGGTAAAACAAGATTGGAAAATTTTCTCATTTTAGCTACGTGAAAATTGGTAACAAATCTATTCCAACCATAACTTAATCAACTTGTATTGTATATTATGTAATCTTGAGATACCATAGACACGTATACAATGTTTCGACCTATCATGTCGACACATCTATATATATTTCGGAACAACCATAGACACTCTATATGTGAATGTTGGAGTTAGCTATACAGGGTTGAGGTTGATTCCAAAATATATATAGTTTGAGTTGTGATCAATACTGAGATACGTATACACTGGGTCGTGGATTGATTCAAGATAATATTTATCGATTTATTTATGTACATCTAACTGTGGACAACTAGTTGTAGGTTACTAACAAGGACAGCTGACTTAATAAACTTAAAACATCAAAATATATTAAAAATGTTGTAAATATATTTTGAACATACTTTGATATATATGTATATATTGTTATAGGTTCGTGAATCAACCAGTGGCCAAGTCTTACTTCCCGACGAAGTAAAAATCTGTGAAAGTGAGTTATAGTCCCACTTTTAAAATCTAATATTTTTGGGATGAGAATACATGCAGGTTTTATAAATGATTTACAAAATAGACACAAGTACGTGAAACTACATTCTATGGTTGAATTATCGAAATCGAATATGCCCCTTTTTATTAAGTCTGGTAATCTAAGAATTAGGGAACAGACACCCTAATTGACGCGAATCCTAAAGATAGATCTATTGGGTCTAACAAACCCCATCCAAAGTACCGGATGCTTTAGTACTTCGAAATTTATATCATATCCGAAGGGTGTCCCGGAATGATGGGGATATTCTTATATATATGCATCTTGTTAATGTCGGTTACCAGGTGTTCATCATATGAATGATTTTTATCTCTATGTATGGGATGTGTATTGAAATATGAAATCTTGTGGTCTATTGTTACGATTTGATATATATAGGTTAAACCTATAACTCACCAACATTTTTGTTGACGTTTTAAGCATGTTTATTCTCAGGTGATTATTAAGAGCTTCCGCTGTCGCATACTTAAATAAGGACAAGATTTGGAGTCCATGCTTGTATGATATTGTGTAAAAACTGCATTCAAGAAACTTATTTTGTTATAACATATTTGTATTGTAAACCATTATGTAATGGTCGTGTGTAAACATGATATTTTAGATTATCATTATTTGATAATCTACGTAAAGCTTTTTAAACCTTTATTGATGAAATAAAGGTTATGGTTTGTTTAAAAATGAATGCAGTCTTTGAAAAACGTCTCATATAGAGGTCAAAACCTCGCAACGAAATCAATTAATATGGAACGTTTTTAATTAATAAGAACGGGACATTTCACAGATGACATTAGGGATGTCATTAGGGAGGCTATGAATGACGTCTACCAGCATATAGATGAGGTAGAAATGACAAACCAGGATAGACATAGTCGATACGAGCAGTGGCAAGCCCGGAATGAGTACGAGCATTCTAGGCAATGACATCATGATAGATGGCACTATCATCAGCATCAGATCATGAGCCAGCTATCACCTTAGGATCACTACGTACCGACTCGACCTGCTTACTATCCTCCACACCAGCCCGATATGCGACCATCATTTACTCTCTACGACCCTAACCAGGCCTATCAGTACAACTATAACCAACCATGGAACCCGCCCGACGACATGAACTGGAACCCCTATCCAGATTGATATAGTTCCATTAGTTATTGCTATGATTTTTATCTTTTTATTATTTTTATTTATTTATGTTTAAACATATTATATTGTGATACTTTTATGTAAGTTTTAACATTTTTATTATTTTGTACTAATATTTCATATTTGATTTGAAAGTGGGATGTTAAGTTCCATTTCAAATTACCATGCATTTTATTATTTGTATGTATGTATATTGTCAATTGTACACAACAGGGTAAAACAGCGCATTTTCAAAGACTGGCATTAAGTTCAGCAAAAGCTACTAATTTTGACGACAAAACGAAAAACAAATGTGATGTAACAACAAGAAAGAATGAATAAATGATGTGCACCATTTATCATTCAGCAAATAAACGCCAATATGTTTGGAAACTTTGGTAAAATTTAATCATTTTTCTACGCTAATCACCCTCAATAATTTAAATTGTTACTGATTTCTTGCAAATGAGGGCATTGCAAGATCTTAAGTGTGGGAAGGGGTTAAATTCTTTCGGATTTTTAAAATTTTTTGACTGATACACTTGGTTACCATTAAAAATACTAGTAACACAGTAGTTCTATTAGAATCTAGTGCTCTCTAATAATAAAGAACAGCCCTAGTCTTATATACTGACTACCCAATTCTAAAAAAAAAATAAAAAAAATTCAAAATTTTCAAATAAATGAATTTAAAATCATGTTTATACATATTTATGAACAATAAAACTAGGTGTTAACACCGAAATTATTGTCATCTCAGAAAGGACATAAATTGAGAAACAACTTAAAATGTTATAATTCATTTAAAATGGAATAGAGGACAATAAAAAGGCAAAGAAAGGAAGAAAAAAAAAAGCCAAGTGTGGAAAAAATTTACCAAGTTATTTAGAATATATATCACATATTTTTGTACAAATAATTGAAGATACTTTTATTTTGGACAAAATTAACCGTTTTACCCGGTAAATTGTAATATATTTGAAAGAAAGATGGATCTACACGATGAATCAATTCCATCATTAAAAGGAAGTAAAGTCTTCCGAAAAAGACACGCGCTCCTTGATTTAGGTCAGGAAGTTGTCGTCCAGACCAGTTGTAGAGTCTACGAAAAATCTTGAAAAGTTTTCTCGAAAATCAGCTGGAAATCCACGGACCTCAGCATCAAACAGGGTCGCCAAGTGGTCAGACTTATCCTAACCATGAGAGGATCTGTCTCGTAAAATGGGGAGGGCGCCGTGCAAATTAGCTTGATAAGACTAATGAATCAGATCCCCAGAAAGGATAATCTCCTTAAAGATCAAAAATCAGCTTTTAAGACTGATTTTACTCAATCCTTGAGATTGACCTTAAAGATTGAGAATTCAAACTCATGGAATTCGATGATATCTAAACTCGAGCTTGAACGAGAAAATATTTTGATCAAAATTACAAACCGATTTGTTTTCTGAAAACCCATTTTCAATGCGTTCATTACCATTGAACGTAAAATCCTAGGAATTCACCTGGAATTCATTAGGTCACCTGAACCAAATCGGGTGTCAACCTAAGAACGGTGGTTGCATAGCATGGTTAAAGACAGGACCTTGTGCCAGACCGAAAAAACTATAGGGTGATCTTTACTATTGCTCCTACAAAGGATAGTAATTGCATCCGACACGTTATAGACCATAATTGAAAGCATGTCATGGGACATTGCCTTAACAGTTGCTTGTTCAACGCTTTCCTTTACAACCGGACGGTAGTTTACCGAAAGGTAATATACGGAGCACGTATACTGGACGTGTTGCTTTCCCAATACAAGGTTAGCAAGTGGGTGACACAAAACCGCAAATTTTGAGCTAAAATTTTAAAATTTGAAACCCACACAAACCCACAAAAACATTTTGCAAACACCGGTGAAGGGTTATTCCGGAAAACTTATCTAGGGTAAAAGATAGATTGAATTTTCAAAAGATCAAATGTTTTCATAAAGATCCAATTTCCTTAAGGATCTAAATTTTCATAGTCATGTGAGACTGTAAATGTGACGACCCGAAAAATTTCGACTAATTTTGAACCAAACTCTCGATACGATTTAATATTTTTGACACGATATGCAAGGTCGGTTAGGTTGAGTCTCAAATATTTTAAACTGTTTCATATATTCAATTGACCTTCGACTGTTCTGACGATTCACGAACAACTATTAGTAAATAGATATATATATATATATATATATATATATATATATATATATATATATATATATATATATATATATATATATATATATACACTAATTCGAAATATAATTTGAAGTATTATATTATTTATTTATTAGGATTAATTTTGTAAAATAAAATAATATAAAATATAATAAAATTTATTATTAAAATGAATCTATATATAGATATAAAATTTTATTGAATATATTAATTGTAATACTCGGTTGACATTTCGTTAGGGTTCATATAGATCAAAAACTAGTTTATGAAAATTTAAAATAAAAATTGAACTGCAAATCGATTACGAAGATTATTGGTTTGACAGAAGTATGTTTACCTTTTAGTTTAAATTTTAGTACTCCGTACATATTACTTGGAACTAAAAATAAATATTAGACGAATCTCTTTGATAAGGTTTCAAACATTTAATGACCAAAATAACTATATAGATTTAATATAAAAATTTGAGATTTTTCTGCGTACTCTTATCCGCAACTGATTAACAACGGATACGATAGTGCACTCTTCGTAAAAACTGTCGGTAACATACCAACAATTGAATTTCACGTAGTCTTAAATTATGGTACTATCTTTTGAAATCATTGAATCTACTTTACCTTATTATATTATATATATCATACGGGAGACATATTGATAAATCATCACTAACAACCCTTGTTTTCATCTGTAAGTTGTTAGTAATGCGATTACACTATTTTACTTTATCATATTTTAATTTATCGACATGCGATTTCTATTATTATCACTTCACACGTTATATACAAGTATATATATTGATATATATGGATAGATGACAATAATCACACTTTCTTCCTCAGTAAACATCTTTCTTCTTCATGAACTCTCCACTTAAAACTTTGATCACTATCTCAAACTACAAACGCCACCCAACCATCGTGAGCACCATCATAAACACAGACAACTTGTTTGCTATTTACTCTGTTTCCTCATCGATCACCACCATCTCTCTATCCTCTTTCTATCTCCTATTCCTTTTAACCGTAAACATCACCCATTTACTCGACTCTTAATACAATCGAGAACCACCACCTTGAGATTATCAACCCTCTTCACCACCCATGATCACCGAGCAAACTACCACTGATCACTTTCCACGACCATCTTATAACACCACCATTACCTACTAGTTCGAAGACCCACTTTATCATCTCACAAGCCACCATCCTGTTCGATCAAACCCAATCTCACCTTCCACTATTCAGCGTGTTCGAAAACCAAACACTCACGATCTCCCTTGCTTCTATTTTTAAAACCCAACAAGAACTCAAATGCATCAACCACATGAACAACCCAAACAACCACCCCTAAAAACGTTGCTACTCACTGCTATCTACTTCTATTTTTTTTTTGTTTGTTCCGTTTTCTGTCAGTCAACACCCAAGCACCCCCTCCTTTATTCTTATTTTTTTTTCTGTTTCCTATGAGAACAAGCAGCACGTTCCTTCTTCTTTTTATATATATATTTTTTTCGTTTGAATGCATACAAGGGAGACAAGTTGGTATATTAATACATTTTTTATTCAATTTTTTTTGAAAATATGTAAGTCCATGGCCGACAACATGGACCTTTGATTGTTACTGTTTAAAACAAAGAATGAAAGTGATAGGAAAAAGGTGGCTAGGAAACTGATTTTTTTTATTTCTTTCGGATTTTAAACTTCAAATGAATTTAAACTGTATTCCTCTTGTGATCAGGCCGTTAGTATTTTTTTTTTTGGGCTGAGATCTATTACTCTTACTTGGGCCGAATGATATAATTGGGCTGCCTACATAATTGTGTTGATAGTCCAAGATCCCATTAGTATTTTTGCTAAAGCCGCTGCTATTGTTTGCTCCTACTTCTGCTCGTCTGTTTTCCGTTCGAAACCAAACTGAGTTGCAGCTGCTTCGGTCCTTTTTCTTCTTGAAACTCACTCCTACTATTTAATTCTATTGTGTATTTTTTTATCTCCAAGATAACATCACGAAACCCCCACCTACTGCACCTGTTCATTTTGTTTCCTGCTCGATACTATCTACTTCCAGTTAAACCTAATCCTAACGAGATTTAGGATGATGATTACCCATGATACAACTATAACGATTATGTTCGAACACCAACAATCATCATGAACTCATCTTCATTGTTGTAGCTTGCTAACTTAGATCAAACACCACCTTATTCCTTCTTCAAACTACTGCTCGTTATACTCCTTTTCTTTCTGTTTCCATTTAAATCTGCTACGATTCCCTGCTGCCAATGTCATTTTCTTTTGGTTTGTTACTTTCACTAGTTATTGAGGATGATCAATTGAAGATTTTAAAAACCATTTATATAATGATCATTATTATCACTAGTGGCCTCACACTTCAATGATGATAAATGAGTTTGAGTGGAACCAAGACCCCACTTGTGCAAATTTGTGATTTAGTGTTTTCGTTTGGTTTTATTTGGTTATAATCAGACACAAATCGAACGAAGTATTATAGCCATATTATAAGCTCAATGTTTGAAGCCACACTTAAAACAAATCGGCTCAAAAGATATTTGGGTTAACGATGGTTGTTGCCGAATTACTGTTGTCGCTATGTCGTGTTTCTGAATTTAATTGATAAAGATGGTAACATGAAATGATGATGTTAGATTACAAGATGATGAAGTAATGGAAGAATGATGAAGATGTTGGCATAAAAATCATGATGAAATAAATATTATTATGGCACGTTAATAACGAGAATGATAAGATAATAATAATTAAGAAGTTAATGATTTGATGATGATATGATAGAAAAGACGAGTTATATAGATTCAGTTTAGGAAATTAAATCAGATAGTAACGGACGGCGGAATGGTTAAGTGTTTGTTGGCTTGAAGGAGGGGTCGCGGGTTCGAGTCCGATCTGGGGCATTTGTTTTTGGAAAAGCTTTTTAAAGGTAGTAATACTTATATTATTATTATTATTATTATTATTATTATTATTATTATTATTATTATTATTATTATTATTATTATTATTATTATTATTATTATTATTAGTATTATTTTTATTCTTAATATTATTATTTCCATTATTATCATTAGTAGTAAAAATGGATATTATTATTTAGTATCATTATTATTGTTATTATTACTACTATTATTATTACCAAAACTATTATTATTATCATTATCATTATTAAAATCTAATCATTTTCATTATTAAAGATTATCATAAATATTATTAATATGACTAATATTATTATTATTATTATTATTATTATTATTATTATTATTATTATTATTATTATTATTAATATTCTAAACATTATTATTATTACTACAAACATAATAACATTATTTACATAAATATTTACATATAACAAATTTTGATTTAACAATATAATACTAATCATATAGATATATATGTATTAGTATAACTATATGTATAAATAGTAATATACAAAATAAATATATATACAACCTTTGAAATAACAAATATATTACTAAATTAAATAAGTAATATATATATAAACTAGTTTGATTATTATTACATGTTAATTATATGTTTTAATATATATAATTGATATAGGTTCGTGAATCCGATGCCAACCCTGCATTGTTCAGTTTCGTTGTGTGAATATTTTTACTACAAAATATTGGATTGTGAGTTCATTTGATTCCCTTTTACTCTTTACATTTTTGGGACTGAGAATACATGCGCTGTTTTTACAACTGCTTTATTAAATGCTTTTGAAATATATTTTGGACTGCGAATACACGAAATGCTTTTATAAATGTTTGACGAGATAGACACAAGCAAAACATTCCTCGAATGAATTATTATGCGGACAGAAGTTCTGCGGATTATTATTGAATTATGTGGACAAGATAATTGCCACCATTGAATTATGTGGACATGATTATTGCCACCATTGAATTATGTGGACATGATAATTGCCACCAATTGATATGAATGTTATGTATCGAGAGAATGATTTTATACACAGGTTATGTGTATGTTATTTTTGTGCACGAGATATGTGTACGGTTACTAAGATTTATGAAAGATGATTTTGTACACGAGAAAGGTGTACTGTATTTAAAAGATATCGCATGTACATTACAGGTGGGTATAGGATTCGGGTCCATTTGTACCATGCAGGATTTAAATCTTGTGGTCTATCAAAATGATGAATTTTATTATTTTATGATAAACTTATGAACTCACCAACCTTTTAGTTGACACTTTAAAGCATGTTTATTCTCAGGTATGAAAGAAATCTTCCGTTGTGCATTTGCTCATATTACATGGAGTCGTTCATGGCATATAGATGTTAGAACCTCGCAATGGGACCAACTGTTGAAGACTTCGTCCAGATAGATTAGGACGGGGCATTTCAGTTGGTATCAGAGCGGTGGTCTTAGCGAACCAGGTCTTGCAATAGTGTGTCTAACTGATAGCTGTTTAGATGCATTAGTGAGTCTGGACTTCGACCGTGTATGCATGTCAAAAGTTTTGCTTATCATTTCGTGTCGAAAATTACCTGCTTATCATCCTTCGGAAATTACTTGCTTATCATTCTTAGTCTAGACACATCTTATGTGATGACCCGGAAATTTCCGATCAAATTTAAACTTTAATCTTTATATATATCCGACGCGATAAGCAAAATATGTATTGTTGAGTCTCGGAAGCTTTGAAACTATATTCATGTAATAAAGTTACCATTTGACCATGCCTAACGCTTCACGAACATCTATGTGTATATAGATATGTGTATATAATAAATACTTAATAAGTGAAGGCGTTAACAAGGTATTAGATATATAATACTTTACAAGAGCGTATTTTGTTTCAAAATAAGTTTATTATGCTTATCGATGTTTAGATGAAAATATCAAATGATTGATTTATAAGATACATTGAATTAGGATGAAGAGTCTCTGTTATGAGGTCCACTTTGAATTAGAAAACCCTTACTTTTAACGGTATTCGGAATATTTGGAAAAGTGATTGTATATAAGAACAAAAGTGTTAATTATTGGGGATTAGACAAAAGTGGGTGGAGGATTGAATTTCATAACCCTTGTTATTTGAGTCGATCGATACTAAGTTATTTTATTTAGAAAGGTTAAGGAAACTAAAATAAACGTTAGCATATAAAGAAATTATAGGTTTAGAGTGTAAATGTTACGTGTTATAAGATTTCCTAATCGAATTTAAAATAAACTTTGAACTATTATTAGTTTTCAAAAACTAATTATTATACTATTATATTAATACTTCCATGATATACAATATGTACAAGTTTACATATTTTAAATAAAAATATATTTATATGTTACAAAAAAGATGAATTACAATATCAAACTAGTCATAAAACGTTTTGATTTAAACTAATATTACTATATATGTTTTAATAAACAATGAGACTAGGATTTATAAAAGGAAATGATCAAAATACTTAAAGGATAAAGTTACACTTTAAGTGGGTTAGTTTTTAATTAATTTAAGTCTAGTTATTAATAAAGGTACATGTCACAAAACGTTTAATTTAAAATAAAATATTTTGACAAACAACGAGACTTTGATTTATAGAAAGAAATGACCACAACGCTCAACTTTACAAGTTATATTTTTATAAAGGTAATTTATTGTTATATAAGTCTAATTTTTGTAAAAGGTACACGTCACGCAACATAAAAGGCTAGTTTTCTAAACATACGAAAGTGCGCCCGAAAAACTGAAAGTGGTACATGAGTCGTGAGACCACGACCGTGTCATTTTTGTAAAAATTATATTTTTACTACGCACGTAAATATAATATAATATTTAATTAATTCTAAAGATTAAATATATTATATATTAATTAATATATAAATAAATCTATTACTACGTACCATATGTAAAGGAAGTGTTGGCAACGAGATTTTATAGTGCATATGAGCTGGATACCATGGCATGCGAATATGAGCTGGGTTGGTGAGGCCACATTATAAAGCTCGCAGTCTAGTGCCGAATCCATTTCTCAATCTCTCTGTCTATGTATATTACTCCGTAATATTTACTTATTTATTTTATTTATATATAAATTTTATTATTAAGATTATTAATTTTATTATTATTAGTATTAGTATAGTATTGTTAGGAGTGATAATACTAGTATTATACATAAAATACTACGACAAGGGGTACGCGCGAGCTATTGCAACATGGGTTTTATGAGTGGGATAGGGCTAAGGAAATTATGGGTTATAGCTATGGAGGTGATGGGTATGGATCAGGGGTATACTCATGAGGTCAATCTAGTGTTTGTCATCTCCGTTGCATCTACGTACCTTTCCTACAGTATTGAACCTCAATATTGATACGTGAGTACTCCTAATTAAATTTTTACATACTAATAGTGTATCCCTGACTAGTGCTCGAGAAAATAGAATTAGGCATGCTTGTATATTTGATATTGCCCTTAGATAAGTTATGTTGAATCTTAAAGGTTGTTATACTAGGGATGAGATAAGATATAAGATATGCATGTCGTTGGAAAGCTAGCGAAAAACTAAGAACTTTTCCTTTAGATACCGAATGATTTTGACGGATGGATTAGAAGTTATCGTCAAATGAATTTTTGTATTATTATTAAAAATGATTATTATTATCGTCGTTATAATCGTCGTCATAACTATTATCTAATTATTATTATTATTATTAATATTATCATTATCTATAAGAAGTAGTATCATTAAAAATTGTTATTTTATTATTATTACTATCGTTAAAGTTATACTATTATTATCATTAAAATTATTATGTTTAATATTAAAAATATCATCTTTACAAAAATCATTATTTTAATAGGAGTATCATTATTAATATAGAATTTCATTAGTAATAAGAATTATCATATTGTTATAATACCATTTTCGTAAATATAAATATTGTTATTATTATTAGTAGAATAATAATAATTATCAATACAAAATAATACAACTTACTTATTATTATTATCAATGTTATTTTATCAAACAAAACTATAATACAAATGATATAAATACCTTAATAAAATCCATCATAATGGTTTATGATATTCAATGAACTTTATAAAGTTTATTATCTAAGATATATAAATGTATATTTTATTATATAAATTTTAATATAAATTTTATTTATTATTTACTCTATTAAATCTTTTAAAATTATTTAAAAATATAAAACGACGATATTTAAAATATATAATAATCATGTATAAATTTTGGAAATCATTTTGAGTTAATTTGACTTTTGTTGACTTTTACATATTAGTCTCGAGCATTAGGATTGTGATACACTACTACTTGACCTAAATTGTTGATAGATATTGACCATTATATAAATATATATATACGTAATATAGGTTCGTGAATCCAAGGCCAACCTTACACCTGTTCAATGATGTTATATGTATTTTTACTACAAAATACAGTATGGTGAGTTTATTTGATTCCCTTTTACTCTTTACATTTTTGGGACTGAGAATACATGCGCTGCTTTTATAACTGTTTTACAAAATAGACATGAGTAAATGAAACTACATTCTATGGTTGGATTATTAAACTGAATATGCCCCTTTATAGTCTGGTAATCTAAGAATTAGGGAACAGACACCCTAATTGACGCGAATCCTAAAGATAGATCTATCGGGCCCAACAAGCCCCATCCAAAGTACCGGATGCTTTAGTACTTCGAAATTATATCATGACCGAAGGAGGATCCCGGAATGATGGGGATATTCTTATATACCAATTGTGAATGTCGGTTACCAGGTGTTCAATCCATATGAATGATATTTTTGTCTCTATGCAGGGGACGTATGTTTATGAGAAATGGAAATATGAAATCTTGTGGTCTATTAAAATTATGAAATGATTATTTATGTTAAACTAATGAACTCACCAACCTTTTGGTTGACACTTGAAAGCATGTTTATTCTCAGGTTTGAAAGAGATCTTCCGCTGTGCATTAGCTCATTTTAAAGATATTACTTGGAGTCATTCATGACATATTTCAAAAGACGTTGCATTCGAGTCGTTGAAGTTCATTAAAGATTATTATTAAGTAAATGACAGATTAGGTCATTTATAGTTTGGATATTATGAAATGGTATGCATACATGTCAACTTTCGATGTAATGAAAGATTGTCTTTTAAAAATGAATGCAATGTTTGTAAAATGTATCATTTAGAGGTCAAGTACCTCGCGATGAAATCATATGTTATTGTATTCGTCCCTATGGATTGGGTCGGGTCGTCTCATGTGGTATCAGAGCGGTGGTCTTAGCGAACCAGGTCTTGCATTAGTGTGTCTTACTGTTAGTTGTTAAGATGCATTAGTGAGTCTGGACTTCGACCGTGTCTGCATGTCAAAAGTTTTGCTTATCATTTTGTGTCGGAAATCATCTACTTATCATCCTTAGGAAATTATCAGCTTATCATCTTAAGTCTAGACGCGTTTTCCTGCATTTATTGCAAAACAGCGTATAGACGAAATTCACATCTTAGCATATCTGCTAATTAATATCTTAGCGTATTTATTATTGTGAAATTTGACTGGCATTTTTTAAAGATTCTCCAAAATCTATGGGATTTTGGTATTATATATACATATGTAAATTATGTATTGAGGAATACCAAATCTAAATTCTACAATCTATTTTATACCAAAATTCTTTCTCTGATCATACGAGATGGATTCCGCATCTAGTTCGAACTCCTCAGATTTCGACAGCTATGTCGATATGGATTTCCATTCGAGTTCCGAAAATAGTGTGACCGGAATGGATCAACCAATCAGTCATCATCTATTCTGGATGAAATGGGGATGGGTTCGTAGCCTCCTCAATTATTGGAGACAAGAAGAAGGTGATCGTCTCCATCCACCAAATTGCCCTATTGGCGATGAACCTGAAGCACTTACCTGCGAACCTGTTCATTAAACCATTTTCTCTCTCATTTCCAGAGTATCTCGTCACGATTATATATTACATAAAATTCTAAATTTTATTTACCCGCTTGTCCCAACCGACAATCATCCCGGTATACTAGCAGAAGTTAACGAACTTCGTGCTCGCGTGACAGCTTTAGAGCTTATGGTGCAAGGATTACAAACACCATCAGCAGCACCAGCAGCATAATCAGTACCACCAGTAGCATCAACATCGCAAACCCCGATACCCTAAACATCAGCAGCATCACACGCCTCAACATCATAATCTGTATCTCGGATATCAACATCACACGCACCATAGATACCAAGGAGTACTAACAACAACAAACGATGAAGTATTGATTCATAACTTCATCGGAAGAACATTCTACGGCGATTATGTAATCTCTAAAGTCTTAGAGATTATCTATTTCCACCCTAACCCTAAATCAGATGAGTGAACCAAAATGATTCAAGGAAGAATCAAAACCCTAACAAGGATGGTGCGCGATTTACAAATTAGACTTGTTATACAAGCATCGCTAGCAGTTACCGGAAGTATCATCAGCAGCAACAGTACCGTTAGCATCACCGGTATAGTCAGTAACGTCAGCATTGTCAGAATCAACAACACTTATGACATCACATATTCCGTCAGTTCAAGAATCACCGTGGAAACCATTACGAATTAATAACAAGGATATTGTATCAACAAGTCATGAAGTATTACCTCAGTTCCTCCGAAGAATTTATATGTATATCCTATATATACATATATAAAAAAAAAAATTTACCATAAGAAATCTTTTCGTACTAAGCTATTATGTATGGAACTTAACTATCCGGTTAATTCATATTACTAATATGCTATGATGTACATTCTTCGTTAACAATTTAATCATTGCTAACCACAATCTCTGCTTCAGCTCAATGAATTTTAGTTCATAATAAATCAAGTGTATCATTCAATAACATGTTTGATTTTACACTTTCATCTTCGATGCACTCGAAACTTCCTAGAAAACATCAGTCGTACATTGCAAAGTTTGCAAGAATTATCCCAGCGTCAACATCATTCACTGAGGAATATCAATAAAAATAAATATTAAAGTATTGATTACATTAGTGAGATACTCCGCGAAATTTTGTAATTTCTAATGTTTTAGAGATTATTCATTTCTAATTCAAGCCGAAAATCAAATGAGTTTAATATGACATTAACTCATTGAATCTGTATTACATTTGAAGAAAATATACTCACATATATTTTCATAAAATAAATGGTAATGAAAATTCTTGTTCAAAATATTATTTGTGAAATTTTTTTAACGGGTAGGTAATACCTGGGGGATATATAAAATCACAATTAATATGTTATTTTTTTTTTCAATTCTGATTCAACAATCATCAACAATACCAATATACATTCCTCTATAGAAATCAAAACAACTATTCTCATCCAAATTCAATTACCTATTCTGATTATGACAAATCAAAATCCAAGTCAAGATTTAACAGAAGACATCACTCTTAAAATTCCTACATTTATCAACGCTATACTATGACTTCAAAACTGTGATAGAACATCACTTTTAATCGTAACACAAAAGATGGATATGAAAAATCATTCGGGATTTAGGACGATTTCATCATTTGGATATTGACTATGACAATCTGCAATTAAAACCCTTCGAAATTCTAGAAGACACTTCAAATAATAAGCAATTGAGGTGATGATCCAACCACACGTTACCCGAAGTTTTGTACCTGAAAAACTCTCGAAACCAAAGTCATAATCTAACATGTACCTGCGTCGAATTCTTCTAGCAAAAACAACATTTCGATTCCTTTTCAAAGTAGCCAATTTTGTCACAGCTCCAGCAAGTCAACTTCGATTTTTCAGTCGGACCAGTCTTATTATAACCCTGATAGATACGTTGCCTTTCGTCATTATTACCGGGGAACCTTTCATATTCCACCATATTACCACCAGCGTTTAATCATCTAAAACACGATTCTTCTGAACCCACCTCGGATTGATAACCAGAGATTCAGATATTATAGCATTAAATGCAGAGGAAACATAAAAATGGTAGAAGGTTTAAACGGTCAAGAGTTTGATGATAAAAGATAGTGAGTTGGTAAAGCTCAGAAAAAGAAGGGATTTGGTACTGAAAAACGGATTGAGCAAAGTATGAAGGAAGCCGTGGACAAATCATAGAGACTGAATCTGCCTTCAAAGGATCCAAATGATTCAGTACCTGCTGAACTCGTTAGCAAATACCTTACTTCTTATTCTAAACCTTCACAGACAGATATTCTTCATCATCATCATATCTTAAATATTATAGAATATCTTCGTATCTTCCATTATACATATTCTTCATATATTTGGAGATATTTTCACAACTATTCTTATCAAGTATCATTTATCTCTCTGTAATATCTGCAACATAAAAGAAACTGTGTTAGTTTCTAAATTCTGGAAAGAAAAAAATTTTCGAATATGAATGTTTTTGAAGTAGTGTTGGGAACTGATGCATGAGTTAGTATAATATAATGACACTTGATCAACGTTATTATATTACAGTAATTCATGCTGAGTTTCTAATGGACGTGATGATTCACAGGACATACCGTCATCATGCGTCATTTACACGACTCTTACACTCTATCTAACCTCTAAATATATCAAGAAAATATTTCTTGATGATTCGGTCTTTTCCAGGGTATTCTGGTAATTTAACAAATCAATATTTTACCATTACCATTTCCTTCTTAGAACAATTACTATGTTCATTCTGAAATCTATACCTACGAATTCCGGACCATTACAAGAGATGTTAAATCGCAAGAAGAAGAAACGAAAGGACAAAGCTCCGGAACAGAAATTGGAGTATAGATCGCAACAAATAGAAGGGAGCATTAACTATGGATGACAATGATTATAGAAGACAGAAGCAGGGACATCGAAGTATAAGGGAATATATAAAACCCAACAACCACCCATAAATTATAAACCGTAGATGTCAATGCAAATAGCAATATAAAGACACGGGAGGAATAGAAAAACTATAAACCCAAGAGTATAGTAGAAGTAAATAGATTCTTCCGGTGGCAGATTTAAAAGAAGAATGACAGATATGAAAGTTAAGAGGATATCAAGGATCAGGATGGGATGGAGCATATTAATGAATACTTTAAAGTATGAATTGAGGAAGAAAGAATAGTAGGTGTGAGTTGTAAGGAAACGAAGGGGGTGGATTTATAGACAGAGCAATCAAAGCAGATTATCGCGTATAACCAAAGAGGATCCTAATCTCCTTAATTACCGACAAATCAAATCTTATTATGGAGATCTTCTTTTAAATTCCTTAAATTTCGGAAATCAATCTTGACTACGCCACCTGTTAGGTCAAACCTGCATTTATTCATTTTCACTCTTAGGTGATAGCTTCATTCGTGCTCTTCACAAAAACAAATCGTTTTATCTATATCACTCAATTATGATAAAACTCTAATATCGATTCATATTCGTCATGAAAACATTTTATTAGTGAGCCATGATGACCTCGATCAAATTTCGGGACGAAATTTCTTTTAACGGGTAGGTAATGTGATGACCCGGAAATTTCCGATCAAATTTAAACTTTAATCTTTATATATATCCGACGCGATAAGCAAAATATGTATTGTTGAGTCTCGGAAGCTTTGAAACTATATTCATGTAATCAAGTTACCATTTGACCATGCCTAACGCTTCACGAACATCTATGTGTATATAGATATGTGTATATAATAAATACTTAATAAGTGAAGGCGTTAACAAGGTATTAGATATATAATACTTTACAAGAGCGTATTTTGTTTCAAAATAAGTTTATTATGCTTATCGATGTTTAGATGAAAATATCAAATGATTGATTTATAAGATACATTGAATTAGGATGAAGAGTCTCTGTTATGAGGTCCACTTTGAATTAGAAAACCCTTACTTTTAACGGTATTCGGAATATTTGGAAAAGTGATTGTATATAAGAACAAAAGTGTTAATTATTGGGGATTAGACAAAAGTGGGTGGAGGATTGAATTTCATAACCCTTGTTATTTGAGTCGATCGATACTAAGTTATTTTATTTAGAAAGGTTAAGGAAACTAAAATAAACGTTAGCATATAAAGAAATTATAGGTTTAGAGTGTAAATGTTACGTGTTATAAGATTTCCTAATCGAATTTAAAATAAACTTTGAACTATTATTAGTTTTCAAAAACTAATTATTATACTATTATATTAATACTTCCATGATATACAATATGTACAAGTTTACATATTTTAAATAAAAATATATTTATATGTTACAAAAAAGATGAATTACAATATCAAACTAGTCATAAAACGTTTTGATTTAAACTAATATTACTATATATGTTTTAATAAACAATGAGACTAGGATTTATAAAAGGAAATGATCAAAATACTTAAAGGATAAAGTTACACTTTAAGTGGGTTAGTTTTTAATTAATTTAAGTCTAGTTATTAATAAAGGTACATGTCACAAAACGTTTAATTTAAAATAAAATATTTTGACAAACAACGAGACTTTGATTTATAGAAAGAAATGACCACAACGCTCAACTTTACAAGTTATATTTTTATAAAGGTAATTTATTGTTATATAAGTCTAATTTTTGTAAAAGGTACACGTCACGCAACATAAAAGGCTAGTTTTCTAAACATACGAAAGTGCGCCCGAAAAATTGAAAGTGGTACATGAGTCGTGAGACCACGACCGTGTCATTTTTGTAAAAATTATATTTTTACTATGCACGTAAATATAATATAATATTTAATTAATTCTAAAGATTAAATATATTATATATTAATTAATATATAAATAAATCTATTACTACGTACC
The DNA here is from genome assembly GCF_046630445.1 of Rutidosis leptorrhynchoides. NCBI lineage: Eukaryota > Viridiplantae > Streptophyta > Magnoliopsida > Asterales > Asteraceae > Rutidosis > Rutidosis leptorrhynchoides. Next base: position 490,234,927 of record NC_092334.1, on the reverse strand, counting down.
ATATGTAAAGGAAGTGTCGGCAACGAGATTTTATAGTGCATATGAGCTGGATACCATGGCATGCGAATATGAGCTGGGTTGGTGAGGCCACATTATAAAGCTCGCAGTCTAGTGCCGAATCCATTTCTCAATCTCTCTGTCTATGTATATTACTCCGTAATATTTACTTATTTATTTTATTTATATATAAATTTTATTATTAAGATTATTAATTTTATTATTATTAGTATTAGTATTGTTAGGAGTGATAATACTAGTATTATACATAAAATACTACGACAAGGGGTACGCGCGAGCTATTGCAACATGGGTTTTATGAGTGGGATAGGGCTAAGGAAATTATGGGTTATAGCTATGGAGGTGATGGGTATGGATCAGGGGTATACTCATGAGGTCAATCTAGTGTTTGTCATCTCCGTTGCGTCTACGTACCTTTCCTACAGTATTGAACCTCAATATTGATACGTGAGTACTCCTAATTAAATTTTTACATACTAATAGTGTATCCCTGACTAGTGCTCGAGAAAATAGAATTAGGCATGCTTGTATATTTGATATTGCCCTTAGATAAGTTATGTTGAATCTTAAAGGTTGTTATACTAGGGATGAGATAAGATATAAGATATGCATGTCGTTGGAAAGCTAGCGAAAAACTAAGAACTTTTCCTTTAGATACCGAATGATTTTGACGGATGGATTAGAAGTTATCGTCAAATGAATTTTTTGTATTATTATTAAAAATGATTATTATTATCGTCGTTATAATCGTCGTCATAACTATTATCTAATTATTATTATTATTATTAATATTATCATTATCTATAAGAAGTAGTATCATTAAAAATTGTTATTTTATTATTATTACTATCGTTAAAGTTATACTATTATTATCATTAAAATTATTATGTTTAATATTAAAAATATCATCTTTACAAAAATCATTATTTTAATAGGAGTATCATTATTAATATAGAATTTCATTAGTAATAAGAATTATCATATTGTTATAATACCATTTTCGTAAATATAAATATTGTTATTATTATTAGTAGAATAATAATAATTATCAATACAAAATAATACAACTTACTTATTATTATTATCAATGTTATTTTATCAAACAAAACTGTAATACAAATGATATAAATACCTTAATAAAATCCATCATAATGGTTTATGATATTCAATGAACTTTATAAAGTTTATTATCTAAGATATATAAAAGTATATTTTATTATATAAATTTTAATATAAATTTTATTTATTATTTACTCTATTAAATCTTTTAAAATTATTTTAAAATATAAAACGACAATATTTAAAATATATAATAATCATGTATAAATTTTGGAAATCATTTTGAGTTAATTTGACTTTTGTTGACTTTTACATATTAGTCTCGAGCATTAGGATTGTGATACACTACTACTTGACCTAAATTGTTGATAGATATTGACCATTATATAAATATATATATACGTAATATAGGTTCGTGAATCCAAGGCCAACCTTACACCTGTTCAATGATGTTATATGTATTTTTACTACAAAATACAGTATGGTGAGTTTATTTGATTCCCTTTTACTCTTTACATTTTTGGGACTGAGAATACATGCGCTGCTTTTATAACTGTTTTACAAAATAGACATGAGTAAATGAAACTACATTCTATGGTTGGATTATTAAACTGAATATGCCCCTTTATAGTCTGGTAATCTAAGAATTAGGGAACAGACACCCTAATTGACGCGAATCCTAAAGATAGATCTATCGGGCCCAACAAGCCCCATCCAAAGTACCGGATGCTTTAGTACTTCGAAATTATATCATGACCGAAGGAGGATCCCGGAATGATGGGGATATTCTTATATACCAATTGTGAATGTCGGTTACCAGGTGTTCAATCCATATGAATGATATTTTTGTCTCTATGCAGGGGACGTATGTTTATGAGAAATGGAAATATGAAATCTTGTGGTCTATTAAAATTATGAAATGATTATTTATGTTAAACTAATGAACTCACCAACCTTTTGGTTGACACTTGAAAGCATGTTTATTCTCAGGTTTGAAAGAGATCTTCCGCTGTGCATTAGCTCATTTTAAAGATATTACTTGGAGTCATTCATGACATATTTCAAAAGACGTTGCATTCGAGTCGTTGAAGTTCATTAAAGATTATTATTAAGTAAATGACAGATTAGGTCATTTATAGTTTGGATATTATGAAATGGTATGCATACATGTCAACTTTCGATGTAATGAAAGATTGTCTTTTAAAAATGAATGCAATGTTTGTAAAATGTATCATTTAGAGGTCAAGTACCTCGCGATGAAATCATATGTTATTGTATTCGTCCCTATGGATTGGGTCGGGTCGTCTCATGTGGTATCAGAGCGGTGGTCTTAGCGAACCAGGTCTTGCATTAGTGTGTCTTACTGTTAGTTGTTAAGATGCATTAGTGAGTCTGGACTTCGACCGTGTCTGCATGTCAAAAGTTTTGCTTATCATTTTGTGTCGGAAATCATCTACTTATCATCCTTAGGAAATTATCAGCTTATCATCTTAAGTCTAGACGCGTTTTCCTGCATTTATTGCATAACAGCGTATAGACGAAATTCACATCTTAGCATATCTGCTAATTAATATCTTAGCGTATTTATTATTGTGAAATTTGACTGGCATTTTTTAAAGATTCTCCGAAATCTATGGGATTTTGGTATTATATATACATATGTAAATTATGTATTGAGGAATACCAAATCTAAATTCTACAATCTATTTTATACCAAAATTCTTTCTCTGATCATACGAGATGGATTCCGCATCTAGTTCGAACTCCTCAGATTTCGACAGCTATGTCGATATGGATTTCCATTCGAGTTCCGAAAATAGTGTGACCGGAATGGATCAACCAATCAGTCATCATCTATTCTGGATGAAATGGGGATGGGTTCGTAGCCTCCTCAATTATTGGAGACAAGAAGAAGGTGATCGTCTCCATCCACCAAATTGCCCTATTGGCGATGAACCTGAAGCACTTACCTGCGAACCTGTTCATTAAACCATTTTCTCTCTCATTTCCAGAGTATCTCGTCACGATTATATATTACATAAAATTCTAAATTTTATTTACCCGCTTGTCCCAACCGACAATCATCCCGGTATACTAGCAGAAGTTAACGAACTTCGTGCTCGCGTGACAGCTTTAGAGCTTATGGTGCAAGGATTACAAACACCATCAGCAGCACCAGCAGCATAATCAGTACCACCAGTAGCATCAACATCGCAAACCCCGATACCCTAAACATCAGCAGCATCACACGCCTCAACATCATAATCTGTATCTCGGATATCAACATCACACGCACCATAGATACCAAGGAGTACTAACAACAACAAACGATGAAGTATTGATTCATAACTTCATCGGAAGAACATTCTACGGCGATTATGTAATCTCTAAAGTCTTAGAGATTATCTATTTCCACCCTAACCCTAAATCAGATGAGTGAACCAAAATGATTCAAGGAAGAATCAAAACCCTAACAAGGATGGTGCGCGATTTACAAATTAGACTTGTTATACAAGCATCGCTAGCAGTTACCGGAAGTATCATCAGCAGCAACAGTACCGTTAGCATCACCGGTATAGTCAGTAACGTCAGCATTGTCAGAATCAACAACACTTATGACATCACATATTCCGTCAGTTCAAGAATCACTGTGGAAACCATTACGAATTAATAACAAGGATATTGTATCAACAAGTCATGAAGTATTACCTCAGTTCCTCCGAAGAATTTATATGTATATCCTATATATACATATATAAAAAAAAAAAATTTACCATAAGAAATCTTTTCGTACTAAGCTATTATGTATGGAACTTAACTATCCGGTTAATTCATATTACTAATATGCTATGATGTACATTCTTCGTTAACAATTTAATCATTGCTAACCACAATCTCTGCTTCAGCTCAATGAATTTTAGTTCATAATAAATCAAGTGTATCATTCAATAACATGTTTGATTTTACACTTTCATCTTCGATGCACTCGAAACTTCCTAGAAAACATCAGTCGTACATTGCAAAGTTTGCAAGAATTATCCCAGCGTCAACATCATTCACTGAGGAATATCAATAAAAATAAATATTAAAGTATTGATTACATTAGTGAGATACTCCGCGAAATTTTGTAATTTCTAATGTTTTAGAGATTATTCATTTCTAATTCAAGCCGAAAATCAAATGAGTTTAATATGACATTAACTCATTGAATCTGTATTACATTTGAAGAAAATATACTCACATATATTTTCATAAAATAAATGGTAATGAAAATTCTTGTTCAAAATATTATTTGTGAAATTTTTTTAACGGGTAGGTAATACCCGGGGGATATATAAAATCACAATTAATATGTTATTTTTTTTTTCAATTCTGATTCAACAATCATCAACAATACCAATATACATTCCTCTATAGAAATCAAAACAACTATTCTCATCCAAATTCAATTACCTATTCTGATTATGACAAATCAAAATCCAAGTCAAGATTTAACAGAAGACATCACTCTTAAAATTCCTACATTTATCAACGCTATACTATGACTTCAAAACTGTGATAGAACATCACTTTTAATCGTAACACAAAATATGGATATGAAAAATCATTCGGGATTTAGGACGATTTCATCATTTGGATATTGACTATGACAATCTGCAATTAAAACCCTTCGAAATTCTAGAAGACACTTCAAATAATAAGCAATTGAGGTGATGATCCAACCACACGTTACCCGAAGTTTTGTACCTGAAAAACTCTCGAAACCAAAGTCATAATCTAACATGTACCTGCGTCGAATTCTTCTAGCAAAAACAACATTTCGATTCCTTTTCAAAGTAGCCAATTTTGTCACAGCTCCAGCAAGTCAACTTCGATTTTTCAGTCGGACCAGTCTTATTATAACCCTGATAGATACGTTGCCTTTCGTCATTATTACCGGGGAACCTTTCATATTCCACCATATTACCACCAGCGTTTAATCATCTAAAACACGATTCTTCTGAACCCACCTCGGATTGATAACCAGAGATTCAGATATTATAGCATTAAATGCAGAGGAAACATAAAAATGGTAGAAGGTTTAAACGGTCAAGAGTTTGATGATAAAAGATAGTGAGTTGGTAAAGCTCAGAAAAAGAAGGGATTTGGTACTGAAAAACGGATTGAGCAAAGTATGAAGGAAGCCGTGGACAAATCATAGAGACTGAATCTGCCTTCAAAGGATCCAAATGATTCAGTACCTGCTGAACTCGTTAGCAAATACCTTACTTCTTATTCTAAACCTTCACAGACAGATATTCTTCATCATCATCATATCTTAAATATTATAGAATATCTTCGTATCTTCCATTATACATATTCTTCATATATTTGGAGATATTTTCACAACTATTCTTATCAAGTATCATTTATCTCTCTGTAATATCTGCAACATAAAAGAAACTGTGTTAGTTTCTAAATTCTGGAAAAAAAAAAATTTCGAATATGAATGTTTTTGAAGTAGTGTTGGGAACTGATGCATGAGTTAGTATAATATAATGACACTTGATCAACGTTATTATATTACAGTAATTCATGCTGAGTTTCTAATGGACGTGATGATTCACAGGACATACCGTCATCATGTGTCATTTACACGACTCTTACACTCTATCTAACCTCTAAATATATCAAGAAAATATTTCTTGATGATTCGGTCTTTTCCAGGGTATTCTGGTAATTTAACAAATCAATATTTTACCATTACCATTTCCTTCTTAGAACAATTACTATGTTCATTCTGAAATCTATACCTACGAATTCCGGACCATTACAAGAGATGTTAAATCGCAAGAAGAAGAAACGAAAGGACAAAGCTCCGGAACAGAAATTGGAGTATAGATCGCAACAAATAGAAGGGAGCATTAACTATGGATGACAATGATTATAGAAGACAGAAGCAGGGACATCGAAGTATAAGGGAAGATATAAAACCCAACAACCACCCATAAATTATAAACCGTAGATGTCAATGCAAATAGCAATATAAAGACACGGGAGGAATAGAAAAACTATAAACCCAAGAGTATAGTAGAAGTAAATAGATTCTTCCGGTGGCAGATTTAAAAGAAGAATGACAGATATGAAAGTTAAGAGGATATCAAGGATCAGGATGGGATGGAGCATATTAATGAATACTTTAAAGTATGAATTGAGGAAGAAAGAATAGTAGGTGTGAGTTGTAAGGAAACGAAGGGGGTGGATTTATAGACAGAGCAATCAAAGCAGATTATCGCGTATAACCAAAGAGGATCCTAATCTCCTTAATTACCGACAAATCAAATCTTATTATGGAGATCTTCTTTTAAATTCCTTAAATTTCGGAAATCAATCTTGACTACGCCACCTGTTAGGTCAAACCTGCATTTATTCATTTTCACTCTTAGGTGATAGCTTCATTCGTGCTCTTCACAAAAAAAATCGTTTTATCTATATCACTCAATTATGATAAAACTCTAATATCGATTCATATTCGTCATGAAAACATTTTATTAGTGAGCCATGATGACCTCGATCAAATTTCGGGACGAAATTTCTTTTAACGGGTAGGTAATGTGATGACCCGGAAATTTCTGATCAAATTTAAACTTTAATCTTTATATATATCCGACGCGATAAGCAAAATATGTATTGTTGAGTCTCGGAAGCTTTGAAACTATATTCATGTAATCAAGTTACCATTTGACCATGCCTAACGCTTCACGAACATCTATGTGTATATAGATATGTGTATATAATAAATACTTAATAAGTGAAGGCGTTAACAAGTTATTAGATATATAATACTTTACAAGAGCGTATTTTGTTTCAAAATAAGTTTATTATGCTTATCGATGTTTAGATGAAAATATCAAATGATTGATTTATAAGATACATTGAATTAGGATGAAGAGTCTCTGTTATGAGGTCCACTTTGAATTAGAAAACCCTTACTTTTAACGGTATTCGGAATATTTGGAAAAGTGATTGTATATAAGAACAAAAGTGTTAATTATTGGGGATTAGACAAAAGTGGGTGGAGGATTGAATTTCATAACCCTTGTTATTTGAGTCGATCGATACTAAGTTATTTTATTTAGAAAGGTTAAGGAAACTAAAATAAACGTTAGCATATAAAGAAATTATAGGTTTAGAGTGTAAATGTTACGTGTTATAAGATTTCCTAATCGAATTTAAAATAAACTTTGAACTATTATTAGTTTTCAAAAACTAATTATTATACTATTATATTAATACTTCCATGATATACAATATGTACAAGTTTACATATTTTAAATAAAAATATATTTATATGTTACAAAAAAGATGAATTACAATATCAAACTAGTCATAAAACGTTTTGATTTAAACTAATATTACTATATATGTTTTAATAAACAATGAGACTAGGATTTATAAAAGGAAATGATCAAAATACTTAAAGGATAAAGTTACACTTTAAGTGGGTTAGTTTTTAATTAATTTAAGTCTAGTTATTAATAAAGGTACATGTCACAAAACGTTTAATTTAAAATAAAATATTTTGACAAACAACGAGACTTTGATTTATAGAAAGAAATGACCACAACGCTCAACTTTACAAGTTATATTTTTATAAAGGTAATTTATTGTTATATAAGTCTAATTTTTGTAAAAGGTACACGTCACGCAACATAAAAGGCTAGTTTTCTAAACATACGAAAGTGCGCCCGAAAAATTGAAAGTGGTACATGAGTCGTGAGACCACGACCGTGTCATTTTTGTAAAAATTATATTTTTACTATGCACGTAAATATAATATAATATTTAATTAATTCTAAAGATTAAATATATTATATATTAATTAATATATAAATAAATCTATTACTACGTACCATATGTAAAGGAAGTGTCGGCAACGAGATTTTATAGTGCATATGAGCTGGATACCATGGCATGCGAATATGAGCTGGGTTGGTGAGGCCACATTATAAAGCTCGCAGTCTAGTGCCGAATCCATTTCTCAATCTCTCTGTCTATGTATATTACTCCGTAATATTTACTTATTTATTTTATTTATATATAAATTTTATTATTAAGATTATTAATTTTATTATTATTAGTATTAGTATTGTTAGGAGTGATAATACTAGTATTATACATAAAATACTACGACAAGGGGTACGCGCGAGCTATTGCAACATGGGTTTTATGAGTGGGATAGGGCTAAGGAAATTATGGGTTATAGCTATGGAGGTGATGGGTATGGATCAGGGGTATACTCATGAGGTCAATCTAGTGTTTGTCATCTCCGTTGCGTCTACGTACCTTTCCTACAGTATTGAACCTCAATATTGATACGTGAGTACTCCTAATTAAATTTTTACATACTAATAGTGTATCCCTGACTAGTGCTCGAGAAAATAGAATTAGGCATGCTTGTATATTTGATATTGCCCTTAGATAAGTTATGTTGAATCTTAAAGGTTGTTATACTAGGGATGAGATAAGATATAAGATATGCATGTCGTTGGAAAGCTAGCGAAAAACTAAGAACTTTTCCTTTAGATACCGAATGATTTTGACGGATGGATTAGAAGTTATCGTCAAATGAATTTTTGTATTATTATTAAAAATGATTATTATTATCGTCGTTATAATCGTCGTCATAACTATTATCTAATTATTATTATTATTAATATTATCATTATCTATAAGAAGTAGTATCATTAAAAATTGTTATTTTATTATTATTACTATCGTTAAAGTTATACTATTATTATCATTAAAATTATTATGTTTAATATTAAAAATATCATCTTTACAAAAATCATTATTTTAATAGGAGTATCATTATTAATATAGAATTTCATTAGTAATAAGAATTATCATATTGTTATAATACCATTTTCGTAAATATAAATATTGTTATTATTATTAGTAGAATAATAATAATTATCAATACAAAATAATACAACTTACTTATTATTATTATCAATGTTATTTTATCAAACAAAACTGTAATACAAATGATATAAATACCTTAATAAAATCCATCATAATGGTTTATGATATTCAATGAACTTTATAAAGTTTATTATCTAAGATATATAAAAGTATATTTTATTATATAAATTTTAATATAAATTTTATTTATTATTTACTCTATTAAATCTTTTAAAATTATTTAAAAATATAAAACGACGATATTTAAAATATATAATAATCATGTATAAATTTTGGAAATCATTTTGAGTTAATTTGACTTTTGTTGACTTTTACATATTAGTCTCGAGCATTAGGATTGTGATACACTACTACTTGACCTAAATTGTTGATAGATATTGACCATTATATAAATATATATATACGTAATATAGGTTCGTGAATCCAAGGCCAACCTTACACCTGTTCAATGATGTTATATGTATTTTTACTACAAAATACAGTATGATGAGTTTATTTGATTCCCTTTTACTCTTTACATTTTTGGGACTGAGAATACATGCGCTGCTTTTATAACTGTTTTACAAAATAGACATGAGTAAATGAAACTACATTCTATGGTTGGATTATTAAACTGAATATGCCCCTTTATAGTCAGGTAATCTAAGAATTAGGGAACAGACACCCTAATTGACGCGAATCCTAAAGATAGATCTATCGGGCCCAACAAGCCCCATCCAAAGTACCGGATGCTTTAGTACTTCGAAATTATATCATGACCGAAGGAGGATCCCGGAATGATGGGGATATTCTTATATACCAATTGTGAATGTCGGTTACCAGGTGTTCAATCCATATGAATGATATTTTTGTCTCTATGCAGGGGACGTATGTTTATGAGAAATGGAAATATGAAATCTTGTGGTCTATTAAAATTATGAAATGATTATTTATGTTAAACTAATGAACTCACCAACCTTTTGGTTGACACTTGAAAGCATGTTTATTCTCAGGTTTGAAAGAGATCTTCCGCTGTGCATTAGCTCATTTTAAAGATATTACTTGGAGTCATTCATGACATATTTCAAAAGACGTTGCATTCGAGTCGTTGAAGTTCATTAAAGATTATTATTAAGTAAATGACAGATTAGGTCATTTATAGTTTGGATATTATGAAATGGTATGCATACATGTCAACTTTCGATGTAATGAAAGATTGTCTTTTAAAAATGAATGCAATGTTTGTAAAATGTATCATTTAGAGGTCAAGTACCTCGCGATGAAATCATATGTTATTGTATTCGTCCCTATGGATTGGGTCGGGTCGTCTCATCTTACTGCAATGATTGCATGAATAATGTATAGACAAAATTCGTATCTTAGCATATCTGTTACTGTAGACTTTGCCTGACAGCTTCCGTAGATTCCTCCGTAACTTAAGGGATTTTAGTATTATATATGCATATGTAAATTATGTATTGCAGGGTACTAATTTACATCCTATAATCTATTTCTTATCGAAAATACTTCATTTAATCGTACGAGATGAATCCCTCAACCAGTTTGAGTCCCTCAAATTTCGATAGCTATTCCGATAGTTATTCCGACACGGATATTCACCTAAGCTCCGGAAGCAGCGTCACCGGAATGAATCAACCAATCAGTCATCCCCAATTCATCTAATGGGTTCGTAGTCGACTTAATCAATGGAGACGAGAAGAATTCGATCCTTTCCATCAACCAAATTCACCTCTTGGTGAAGAACCTGAAGCACTTACCGGCGAACCTGTCCGAAACACCATTTTCACACTCATCTCCAGAGTATCTCGCCACGATTATATTCCATCTAAAATTCTAAACCTTATTCATTCGCTCGTTCCGGCCAACAATCATCCCGGAATAATATAAGAAATCAACGAGCTTCGCGCCCGAGTTGTAGCCCTGGAAAATATGGTGCAAAACGTACCAGCTTCGACAAAATCACCGGCACCAACAGTACCACTAACATCAATACCATTACCACCAACAACCCAAGTTTCAACGTCACACGCCTCAACCTCACAATCTGTACCTCAAGTATAATTTTGTTCTACATGACGTTCTACACCATTTATCTTCGTTCTACATATTCGTTCTACATCGAAAATATTCGTTCTATGTATCATTCTACATCAAAGATTCTTGTGTACAAACTATTAATGGTAAAAATATTTTAACGGGTAGGTAATACCCGAGGAATATTTAGATTTCACAATAACATGTTATAGTGTACATTCTTCAAATCCGATTCAACAGTCATTGAACTATCCTACCTACATCCACAAATATATTCGTTCACTGAAGAACAACCATTTTCATTCAAATTCAATTTCATATTCGGATTTTGACCGATCAGAATCCAAGTCAAGATTTGACAAGTGGCATAATGAAGAAAATAATGGATAAAATAAAATTGATTAGTAACCAATTAATTAACTACGTAAAATTTCTTCATCATCTTCCAATCTTAAATATTTTAAATTCTGAGATTATATATTGGACTATTGGACTACTAACACTGGACTACTAACCTTGAACAATTAAAAAGAATTAAAAGGGTAGGAAATATAAGTATAACACATTTTGGTTTAAAAGATCGTTAATAAGCTACAGCTTCTACTGTAATTACCCGACTTTTTACGTTAACTTTTCGTTAAAAACTTAACAACTGTTACTTAAAATTTACAATTTTGTATGTAATTTTTTTTTTAATATACTATTATTAATATTGGTTATATGTTTTTTTAAAAACACTACGGTTAGTGAAAACGAGAAAAATATATTTTAAGACAACAAAACGTATGATTATTAATTTTAATAATTATGTTATATAACAATTGAGTTTTAAAAATCATTTTAATTAAGTAGGATGTCAATACTTATATTTTTATTGGTATTCAACAAGTATTTATATGCATATTATACAAACGTTTCTACATGTATGTGCATAGTTATATACACTAATAATTCAAACTAATAATTCTGTTTATTATTATTATTATTATTATTATTATTATTATTATTATTATTATTATTATTATTATTATTATTATTATTATTATTATTATTATTATTATATATTAGATAATAGATACAAAATTCGTGACTCACTTGCCAACTACTCCCATAAATTACGTAACACATGATTTATAAACATTATAATTACTTTATTATATAATTTAAATATAAAAACAATATTTAAATATATTCTTAATAATTGATTTGAATTAAATATAAAAGATTTCGAACAATATATATATAGATGTATTTTCTTTATAAATATAAAATTTACCGATTATTGAATCATATTTAGATAGGATACATTGGATTTTAACTAACGGATAAAACTTAATTATCACCCTTGACAATATATTATATCTATATTTTCTTACTATTAAACCCGTGACTACACACTAATACCCGTGTTTATCTAACTTAAAACCGTGACTCTATCTTATCTATATTATTTCTGATTCAATCATTCATTTCATCTAACACACACACGTACACAATTTTCTCAAAGAACACCCATCCACTATTCATCATCATCATCGATCTTCTTTTCTCAAGAACACCTTCAAGAAATCACTTGATCATAAAATCGTTTACATATTCGGATTCCTCTCGAAGAGCTCTACACATCTATACCAATAATTTCTTGATTAGAGTAAGTTTTAAAAACTCTAATTTTTGGGTTTTCATGTTTTTGTTACATTCTAGGGTAGATATAGTGTCTAGTGCTCAAGTCCTTGTATGTATGCATGATATTATTCGTAAATTTGATCGATTGATGACTTTTTGATGAATCACGAATTTGTTTTGTGTGCGGTCAGAAACTTGAACTTGTTAAATGTATAGTATTATGAGATAATCAGAATCCTCTTGAAAAACTAATAAGTTTGGGCTTTGGAATTTCGAATTTTCGTTACCGTATGCTCATGTTATGCTTAATTGAAGTTTTAACTCATTTTATGAATGATCACGAATTTGAATGGTATGCTACTGATATGAACATGATATTTTCAATTTATGGTATGTGCATAAATGTATTCCTCTTGGAAAATTATAAAATTTTCATTAAGATATCATGTGATTTCGATTTCTAGATCAAAAGTTATGATTAATTGATTTCGGGTTGAAAAATTCGTATTTGAAACTGAGATTCTGGAAAAGTTGAGTTTATAATCTGATCATGGCATGATGATATTTGAAATGAGCTTGAAAAATTATTAACTTTTCGTTTAGATATCATATGTTTTTGATTTATAGAAGTTAAGTTATGAACGATTTAAGTTATGTTTTTATAAGTTGTTTATGAACGTTTTTGACATGGTTAATGACTTGTAGCTGCTAATATGAGTTCATAGGGTTGTTGGACTTGAAAAACTACTGATACTAGACTCAAGAATTGGGTCGATTCGAATTTTCTTTAGACTTTTACGCTCGTTCAAAGTTTGGTACATTTTAATAAAAATGCTGTTTGAATTCTGAAAACTGCACGAACCACTGTTAACGTTTTCTGCAACTGGGTCTGATCTGGGTCGAAACAGGTTATGGGAATTTTTCTGTAGATTCTTCACTTAAAAACGCCGCATCTCCAATTGGCGGTGGCTGATTTGGATTTGCGATGATTTTTCTAAAAATCACAGAAGTTGCTGCTGTAACTACCTTTTTAAACTTGTATTTTTGCAAATGTTTCGGGTTATAAAAATAATGACCAATACTTGAGACTTGAGACTTTTTGTATGAACTTAATACACTTATATTAACTATTTCATATAGTGTGGGGTGTTCTAAAGTGGTAATTTTGTATATATATAAACCATGTAATTTAAATCGCCGGTTTGGACATTTGACCCGTTTAAGCCAAAAAGTGTCAAAATGGGTAACGGGCACCGTGGACACGTCCGATATATTAATTTAAGTAAGTTTGAAGATTGTAATGTTTTAAAAATGAGTTTTTCCATGTTTTGGTCAAAATGGGTATTTATGACCCATTTGGGTCATACGCGCCTACTTTGACCCATATACGAAATTTTGAGAAACAAAGGTATCTAACACGTCTAAAATATCATTTTGGACTTGTGACATGATTTTTACATGCTCAAGTATTATGGTTTAGAATTTGAGGTGTCAATGGAAAAATTTTAGTATTTTAACAAAAGTGTCAAAATGACTCTCGGGCCTACTTTGCGGACTCGTAAGTTGAAATCAGTTAAGTATGGATAAAAACTATTAATTGGTATTGAAAGTATTTACGACAAGCTTTAAAATGATATATTATATGTATGATTTTGTTGAGTCTAAACAGGTTTAAAACAAGCGATAAAATGGACAGTCGTTGCTGATTTTGACACTTAACAGCATTTTAACAGCATTTTATGTTTCGGGAGACTATTTTCGCGAGGTCATAACTTTAAAACCGTAACTCCGTTTTTTTCAAATAAACTGTCTATAGAAAGGTGGGATGGCACACTTTCTAATGGTCACGACCTAAGGTATTATATCGAATTTGATGGGACCCGGAATCAGCTGCAAAATACTAAAAAAATACATATATGTAAATAATATAAATTTTTTTAAGTAAAAATGAATAACTTAAGTTTGACCTATGTTTGACTATTTGACCAACTTGTGTAATTTTATGCGGTTGTTGACTTGTGTTAACCATGTTGACTGTGTTTGACTTGCGTTTGACTTACATTTGACTTACTTTGACTTGCGTTGACTTTTGTTGACTTTTGCTAAATTTTGCTAAATTTATGAGTAGAACTTGAGCAATAGGACTATACTTACCCTATGGACCGACCTAGCTTATTAGACACTTATTGACCAACATATGTTCTCTAGGTTGAGGTCTACGGTTACTTGCATTCCGATATTCGGTCACATCTCTGTGATTTATTTCTGAAGTTGTTAGGTGAGTTTCATATGCTCCCTTTTTAATTGCTTTTGCAATCTATATTTTTGGGCTGAGAATAAATGCATTTTATTTTAAAAGCAATGGATACAAGTACATACTAAATTCTACACTGAGTTTGAACCGAAAATCCCTTAGCTTTGGTAACTAGTAACTGCCGGTTATAAGAACTGGTGGGCGCGAATAGTTGTATATGGATCCATAGGGCTTGACATCCCCGTCTGTTCCAGGTATAGAAACCCTAGCCTGAACTATAAAACAGACGTATGCTATTTGAGGTTAGTACACGATGGTTTGCGTGTATTGTACATGTTGGTTGCATGTATGTTAAAACAGGGGTACTTATTATATAGACGTTAAAGTTTAGTTACCAGGGTGTTCAATCTTGTAGAATATTTTGATAAACGTTTCTGGATGAAACAACTGAAATCTTGTGATCCACCTTTATATACAGATTATGCGCAATATTAAAACTATGAACTCACCAACCTTTGTGTTGACACTTTTAGCATGTTTATTCTCAGGTCCCTAGAAGTCTTCCGCTGTTTGCTTATACGTTATACAAGCTATGTGCATGGAGTCATACATGCTTTATTAGAGAAAACTTTGCATTCACAAAATCATCACCATGTATCTTATTTTGACTGCATTGTCAACGGATGTATTATTGTAAACTATTATTTACGGTGATTGTCTATATGTAGAAATCATCAGATGTCGAAAGCCTTGGATTTAGATATTCATTTATGGTGTGTCTTTTCAAAAGAATGCAATGTTTACAAAACGTATCATATAGAGGTCAATACCTCGCAATGAAACCGGTGAATAACGTACTGCGTCAATAGCGATTTTGGCGGGTCGTTACATCTACAACTAAACATTTCTTCAAGTTTGCCACTTGCTTTTATCTTAAACATCCTTTGTACCTTGACGATTACAATCAGCGTTTAATCATCTAAAAACACAATTTTCCTGAAACCACCTCGGAATGATAACGATGATTCAGATATGGTAGCATTAAATGCAGAGGAAACAGCAAAATTGTAGATGGTCTAAACAGCCAAAAGTTTGATAATAAAGAATGGAATGTTGGGAACGCTCGATAGAAAATTTGGTAATGAAAAACGGATTGAGCTAACCATGAAGGAGACCAAGGACAAATACAAAGACCAAACCCTATATTCAAAGAATCCAGGTAATTCTAGATCCGATGAAATCTTTAGAAAATATCTTGCTCCGAAGTCATGTTAAAATTTTGCGAAAAATTTTTCCTTCATCAACTTTCGAACTTAGAAATTCCAAAATATCATCATAAATATCTTCGATATTTTTGAGGATATTTTCATAAATATTTTTGTCCGAAATTATCTATCTCCTCGTGCTATCTATGTTACATCATAAAGGAAACTGTTTTAGTTTCTATCCTTCTGTAAAATTTGAGTTAAATTATGAATGTTTCTGGAGAAGTGTTGGGAATTGAAGCATGAGTTAATATAAAATAATGACGCTTGGCCAACTTGATTATATTAAAGTAAGTCATGCTGAAGTTCTAATGAAACATGATGATTCACAGATCATACCATCATCATGTGCCATGTTACACAACTCTTTCATTCTGCTTAATCTCCGAACGTATCAAGAAATTATATTCTTGATAGTTCCATTCTCAGTGATCCCTATTAATTTAACCAATCAAATTGTGAGATTTCGTTCCTTCTTACTTAGAACATTATGATCATTCGAAACTTCAAACCTACGAATTATGGACCGTTATTCACTTGACTTGAAGTCGGAAAGAGAAAACAAAAGCATAGAGCTCCGAAATATAAAGGAAAATATAAAGCCGATCACAAACACATAAATTACAAATCATGTATATCAATGCGTATAGCCATATAAAGACACGGGAAAATTAAAAATACTATAACCCCAAGTTAATAGTAGAAGTGAATAGATTCCTCTGGTGGTAAATGGAAAAGAAGAATGACAGATACGATAGTCAGGATAAGTACAAGGATCAGAACTGGATTAAGCATTTTCAAACTCTTTGGAAATGTGAATTAAGAAAGAAATTATTGAAGTGGTGAAAATTAATGGAACGGAAAAGGTAAATTTATAGTGAAAATATCAGACAAAGCAATCGAGGCAGATGGTCGCATTTAATTAAAGAGATCCTAATTTCCTTATTCACCGAAGAATCAAATCTTATAGATTTAGAAGATTTTCCTTTTAAATCCCTTGAATTCCGAAATTCAATCGAGACAACGTCAAAAGTTAAGACGAACTTTATTTTCCTAAATTCAAGCGTGAATACGTCAAAAGTAAAGACGAATATCTATTACCTTATTCCAATTTTTTGTAACAGCTTCACTCGTACGCTTCACATAATCGAATCGTTTTATCTATATTAGTAAATAATGATAAAACTCTATTTATCAACTCATATTCGCCATGAAAACATTTTTATTGTTAGCCATGACGACCTCACTCAAATTTCGGGACGAAATTTCTTTAACGGGTAGGTACTGTGACGACCCGGAAAATTTCGACTAATTTTGAACCAAACTCTCGATACGATTAAATATTTTTGACACGATATGCAAGGTCGGTTAGGTTGAGTCTCAAATATTTTAAACTGTTGCATATATTCAATTGACCTTCGACTGTTCTGACGATTCACGAACAACTATTTGTAAATAGATATATATATATATATATATATATATATATATATATATATATATATATATATATATATATATATATATATATATATATATATATATATATATACATACATACATACATTAATTCAAAATATAATTTGAAGTATTATATTATTTATTTATTAGGATTAATTTTGTAAAATAAAATAATATAAAATATAATAAAATTTATTATTAAAATGAATCTATATATAGATATAAAATTTTATTGAATATATTAATTGTAATACTCGGTTGACATTTCGTTAGGGTTCATATAGATCAAAAACGAGTTTATGAAAATTTAAAATAAAAATTGAACTGCAAATCGATTACGAAGATTATTGGTTTGACAGAAGTATGTTTACCTTTTAGTTTAAATTTTAGTACTCCGTACATATTACTTGGAACTAAAAATAAATATTAGACGAATCTCTTTGATCAGGTTTCAAACATTTAATGACCAAAATAACTATATAGATTTAATATAAAAATTTGAGATTTTTCTGCGTACTCTTATCCGCAACTGATTAACAACGGATACGATAGTGCACTCTTCGTAAAAACTGTCGGTAACATACCAACAATTGAATTTCACGTAGTCTTAAATTATGGTACTATCTTTTGAAATCATTGAATCTACTTTACCTTATTATATTATATATATCATACGGGAGACATATTGATAAATCATCACTAACAACCCTTGTTTTCATCTGTAAGTTGTTAGTAATGCGATTGCACTATTTTACTTTATCATATTTTAATTTATCGACATGTGATTTCTATTATTATCACTTCACACGTTATATACAAGTATATATATTGATATATATGGATAGATGACAATAATCACACTTTCTTCCTCAGTAAACATCTTTCTTCTTCATGAACTCTCCACTTAAAACTTTGATCACTATCTCAAACTACAACCGCCACCCAACCATCGTGAGCACCATCATAAACACAGACAACTTGTTTTCTATTTACTCTATTTCCTTATCGATCACCACCATCTCTCTATCCTCTTTCTATCTCCTATTCCTTTTAACCGTAAACATCACCCATTTACTCGACTCTTAATACAATCGAGAACCACCACCTTGAGATTATCAACCCTCTTCACCACCCATGATCACCGAGCAAACTACAACTGATCACTTTTGATAACGCTAAAAACGAACATATATTTCATAGCATTATTCCTCAAGAAAGACAAACTTTTAGTTGCAATTGTTCTATTTACAAGTGATATTCGTTTAAATAATAAAAGATGAAGACAAAAGACAGATTCGACGAATTGAAGACGCAAACGACCAAAAAGCTCAAAAGAACAAAAGACAATCAAAGAGGTTCCAATTATTGATAAGAAACGTCTCGAAATCACAAGAGTACAAGATTCAAAACGCAAAGTACAAAATATAAAATTGTACGCAAGGACGTTCGAAAATCCGGAACCGGGACCAGAGTCAACTCTTAACGCTCGACGCAACGGACTAAAAATTACAAGTTAACTATGCATATAAATATAATATAATATATAATTAATTATATTAATTATATATATATTATATATATATTATAAACCGTCGGTAAACAAAGAGCCAAACTCCTCTGAGCTGTAAAAGTAACCTCCGCGACTCGCGGAGTTTGAAGGCAAAATTCACCGCGAGTCGCGGAGCCCCAAAAATCGAAAATCCCTATAAAGCCAACCGAATTCTGATCACAATTCATAATCTTTTTCTTCTTCTTATCATACGTAAAATTTATATTTATATTTATAATTAATATTTTAATTTTAATTATAATTCTAATAATAAGGGTATGTTAGCGATTATTGTAAGGGTGTAAGTCGAAATTCTGTCCGTGTAACGCTACGCTATTTTTAATCATTTTAAGTTATGTTCAACCTTTTTATATTAATGTCTCGTAGCTAAGTTATTATTATGCTTATTTAAAACGAAGTAATCATGATGTTGGCCTAATTACTAAAATTAGGTAATTGGGCTTTGTACCATAATTGGGGTTTGGACAAAAGAACGACACTTGTGAAAATTAGACTATGGGCTATTAATGGGCTTTATATTTGTTTAACTAAATGATAGTTTGTTAATGTTAATATAAAGATTTACAATTGGGCGTCCCTATAAATTACCATATACACTCGATCGGACACGATGGGCGGGGTATTTATATGTACGAATAATCGTTCATTTAACCGAACACGGGAATGGATTAATAGCCACTAGAATAATTAAAACAGGGGTGAAATTACATTCAAGGGTAATTGGTGTAATTGTTAACAAAGTAGTAAAACCTTGGTTTACACGCAGTCGATAACCTGGTGTATTCATTAAACAAAGTATTAAAACCTTGTTACAATTCGAATCCCCAATTAGTTGGAATATTTAACTTCGGGTATAATAATAATTTGACGAGGACACTCGCACTTTATATTTATGACTGATGGACTGTTATGGACAAAAAACCAGACGGACAGATTAAATAATCCAGGACAAAGGACAATTAACCCATGGGCATAAAACTAAAATCAACACGTCAAACATCATGATTACGGAAGTTTAAATAAGCATAATTCTTTTATTTCATATTTAATTTCCTTTATTTTATATTTAATTGCACTTCTAATTATCGCACTTTTATTTATTGTTGTTTAATCGCACTTTTAATTATCGTACTTTTTAATTATCGCAATTTTATTTTATCGCACTTTTATTATTCGCAATTTCATTATCGTTATTTACTTTACGCTTTAAATTAAGTCTTTTATTTATTAGGTTTTAACTGCGACTAAAGTTTTAAAATCGACAAACCGGTCATTAAACGGTAAAAACCCCCCTTTATAATAATAATATTACTTATATATATGTTTGTATTTTTATATAGCGTTGAGCTTTGTTTAAAGATTTTCCTGTGGAACGAACCGGACTTACTAAAAACTACACTACTGTACGATTAGGTACACTGCCTATAAGTGTTGTAGCAAGGTTTAAGTATATCCATTCTATAAATAAATAAATATCTTGTGTAAAATTGTATCGTATTTAATAGTTTTTCCTAGTAAAATATAAACTATTTCGTATACACCTCGCATAACATCAAGTATTTTTGGCGCCGCTGCCGGGGAAATTTCTAAACGCCGGAAGCGCAACGCTAATATAAAAAAAAAAAAAAAAAAATTTTAGCTTACTTCTATTAAAAATTCGTTTTTGTAAAAATACGTTTTAATTATTCAAAAATATAAAAAGAAAAACAAAAATATAAGTATTTTTTTTAAGATTTTGTTAAATATTTAAGTTTTATAAGTTTCTTTATTTTTATTTTAATTTATAAAAATATAAGTTTTATTAAATATCTTTTATATATAGAAAAAAAAACAGAAAACAGAAAATAAAAAAAATAAAAAAAGAAAAAAACGCGTCGAATATTTAAACCTGTCAGCTGAATTCTGGAACCCCGCGACTCGCGGGGTTTGATGCTTTAATTGCAGCGACTCGCGGAGACTTTCTGACAGGCGACAAAAAACCCTAAACCAGCATTAATTACGGGTATTAATTAATTATTATTATTATTTAACCCTAATAATTATTATTATTATTATTATTATTAGTCTTATTTTAACTTTTACTTTTTAATTAATTTGTATTTTTAGTTTAAATAAGTTTAATTAAATTGTAAAATTAGTAGTTTTATTAAATAAAAAAATATAAAAATAATATTTTTATAAAAATTGTACTTTTTACAACTTTTTATATATTTTTATATTTTGTCCCTTTTTAATCGTTGTAGCATAACTTTTGTATTTTTAGCTCATATTTAATTTTAAACTTAGTTTTTGCTATAGTTATTTTTACTCCTAGATTTTTAGGCTTTGCCGTAGAATTCCTTAAGTGCTTTTTCTTTAGACTAAGATTTAGGTGCTTTAGAATTTTGCGACGCCTTTTTAAGTTTTAGTTTCTTTTTAAGTTATTTCCATTTGGGATTTAGTTTTTCCTGTAAGCTTTAATATTTTTAGACCTTTTACTATGTATCAAATATCATTCCAATTAGTAATTTCAATTTGCGATTATAATTTTAAGTTAGTTGTAGTAATAAGGTTAGGTTAGTCAAGTATTTTTAAGTTTTTATAAGTTTCTTTTATTTTTCCGTCACCTTTTATTTTTCAACCATTTTTTCTTTTTCGACCTTTTTCGACGAATTCTTTTCTTTCTTATTTCTCGCCATTCTAGTTTTTAGGACTTAGAATTTTTTCTACTTCTTATCTAAATTTCTTAAAATTACGAAAATTTATTTTAAGTGGTTAAATTAATAGACATCAAAATTTTCTGGTTCGTAGTAATAGTTGGATTTGTACGTGGACCGGGTTATTGGAGCCAAACAGTCCTCAATTATTGAGACCAAACGAATCCTGCCCCTCTGCTGCATCTTTTGGCTATTCGAAACGTGGGCAAAATCAGAAAAGTCTATTGATTGGATAACTTATTATAATTTTTCTTTCCTTTTTAAAACTAATAGGATATTCAGTGAATGCACCGAGCAAGACGTTCACCACCTCTTGTACGTTCACCACCTGTAACTAGATCAAGACATTTAGCAAATATAACCGCCGTTGATTTTTCTTTAGAATCGTCATCCAGTCGACCAAGTACTTCAGTTCAAATTTCCGATAATCCATTTTTTGAACCCGACCTCACAATTGAAAATCCAGAGAATATTCAGGAACGGTTCGTAGATCCTGAACCACTAAACTTTCCTCCGGAGCCACAAATCATTCAAACAGAGATTGTTGAGGAACGAACCATTAAATCAGAATCATCTAGTGATACCGATTCAACAAATTCAATTATGGAGAATCTGGAACCTTTAAGTATGGAAGACCGAATGAGAGCTAAACGCACTGGCCAAGGTCACGCAATTACTCATCCAGACATTAATGCGCCAGATTATGAAATCAAAGGACAAATTCTACACATGGTGACTAATCAATGCCAATTTAGTGGTGCGCCGAAGGAAGATCCAAATGAACATCTACGTACCTTTAATAGGATCTGCACACTATTTAAAATCCGAGAAGTAGAGGATGAACAGATATATCTCATGTTATTTCCCTGGACTTTAAAGGGAGAAGCCAAAGATTGGTTGGAATCGTTACCTGAAGGGGCGATCGATACATGGGACGTTTTAGTTGACAAATTTCTTAAACAATTCTTTCCTGCATCTAAAGCCGTAAGACTTCAAGCAGAAATTGTTACGTTTACACAGAAACCAAATGAAACTCTATATGAGGCATGGACAAGATATGGAAAGTTATTAAGAGGATGTCCGCAACATGGTTTAGACACCTGTCAAATAGTACAAATATTCTACCAAGGATGCGACATCACTACAAGAAAAGACATAGATATAGCAGCTGGTGGTTCTATTATGAAGAAAACCGAAACTGATGCTTACAAAATTATTGATAATACTGCTTCCCACTCACATGAGTGGCACCAAGAAAAAGATATCGTTAGATCATCTAAAGCAGCTAGAGCCGATTCTAGCCATGACTTAGATTCCATTTCCGCAAAGATAGATGCTGTGGAGAGACGAATGGAAAAGATGACTAAAGATATTCACTCAATACGAATTAGTTGTGAGCAGTGTGGAGGACCACATTTGACAAAAGATTGTCTCAGTATTGAATTAATAATGGAACAAAGAGAGAATATTTCATACATAAACCAAAGGCCTGGAAATAATTATCAGAATAATTATCAACCGACAAGACCGATTTACAATCAAAACCAGAATTATAACCGAAATATTCCATACAACAACCAACAAGGTCCTAGCAATCAACAAGTATCCAATAATACTTACAACCAGCAAAGACCTAATTTTCAAAACAAACCACCACAACAAACCGATGATAAAAAGCCGAATTTAGAAGATATGATGACGAAGCTAGTTGAAACTCAAACACAGTTTTTCACATCTCAGAAACAAACCAATGAACAAAATGCTCAAGCATTTAGAAATCAACAAGCTTCTATTCAAAATCTGGAACAAGAAGTGAGTAACCTAGCAAGGTTAATAGGTGAAAGAAAACAGGGAAGTCTACCTAGTGATACAAATGCTAACCCCCGGAATGAAACAGCTAAAGCCATTACCACAAGAAGTGGTACAACACTTAAACCACCTGAAATACCTGTAACTTCTGATGAAACCATTCCTACTCCACAAGAACCACAACCTGATCAAGATAAGGAAAAAGAACCGGTAGTTGAAAAGGTTAATGAAGATAACACAGTTAAGGATAAACCTTATGTTAAACCATACCAACCACCACTTCCTTATCCAAGTAAAATGAAGAAAGAGAAACTTGAAGCCGAGCAATCCAAATTCTTGGATATGTTTAAACAGATAAATGTAAATCTTCCTTTCATTGATGTGATTTCAGGAATGCCTAGATATGCTAAATTCTTGAAAGATCTAATCTCAAATAGAAAGAAAATGGAAGAACTCTCGGCTGTTACTATGAATGCTAATTGTTCAGCAGTGCTGTTGAATAAGATACCAGAAAAACTATCTGATCCAGGAAGTTTCACAATTCCATGTTTTCTGGGTAGTCTTAGTTCAATAGAAGCATTGGCAGACTTAGGTGCTAGTATAAATCTAATGCCGTATTCACTATACGCTAAACTAGACCTTGGAGAATTGAAACCAACCAGAATAAGCATACAACTAGCCGATAGATCAATAAAATATCCTAGAGGGATAATGGAGAACATGCTAGTTAAAGTTGGTAATTTAGTATTTCCAGTAGATTTTGTTGTTTTGGACATGGAAGAAGATTCTCAAGTTCCTCTCATATTAGGAAGACCATTCTTAAACACGGCCAAAGCAATGATAGACGTGTTCGGTAAGAAAATGACCCTAAGTATAGAGGATGAGAGTGTTACCTTTTCAGTTGATAGAGCAATGCAACAACCACAATCTGCAGATGATACATGTTATTATATTCAAACTATAGATGCACATGCAGAATTATTAGAAGAATTTCCAGAATTACAAGGAACAGGAGAATGTTCTTTAGGAGAAGGTAATGAACCAATTGATGAAGCTGAAATGTTAGCTACACTTATAGCTAATGGATATGAACCAACAACAGAAGAAATTCAAATGCTAAAAGAAGAAGACAGATATCGATATAAATCATCGATAGAAGAACCTCCGAAATTAGAGTTAAAGCCACTTCCAAACCATTTGGAATACGCTTATTTACATGGTGAATCTGAATTACCTGTAATAATATCGTCTTCTCTTACTGAAAATGAGAAATCACAACTCATTTCTGTGTTAAAAGCTCATAAACCAGCCATTGCATGGAAGATTCATGATATTAAAGGAATAAATCCTTCGTATTGCACACATAAAATCCTTATGGAAGAAGGTCATAAAACGTATGTGCAATGCCAACGAAGACTAAATCCTAATATGCAAGATGTAGTTAAGAAAGAGATTATTAAACTGCTAGATGCAGGTTTGATATATCCAATCTCTGATAGTCCATGGGTAAGCCCAGTTCAATGCGTACCTAAGAAGGGTGGCATGACTGTCATTACAAATGAGAAAAATGAGCTTATTCCTACTAGGACTGTAACAGGATGGCGTATATGTATTGATTATAGAAAATTAAATGACGCCACCAGAAAAGATCACTTTCCCTTACCTTTCATTGATCAAATGTTGGAAAGATTAGCCGGAAATAGTTACTATTGTTTTCTAGATGGATTTTCCGGATATTTTCAAATTCCAATAGCACCCGAGGATCAAGAGAAAACCACATTCACGTGCCCTTATGGTACTTTTGCTTACAAACGCATGCCATTTGGACTTTGTAACGCCCCTGCAACCTTTCAAAGGTGTATGATGGCGATTTTTCACGACATGATAGAAGAATGCATGGAAGTATTCATGGATGACTTTTCAGTCTTCGGTGATACATTTAAATCATGTCTAGTTAATCTAAAACGAATGCTAATTAGATGCGAAAAATCAAATCTAGTACTTAATTGGGAGAAATGCCATTTCATGGTTAAAGAAGGCATCGTTCTTGGACATAAAATTTCAAAAGAAGGAATTGAAGTGGATAGAGCTAAAGTAGATGTAATTGCTAAACTTCCACATCCCACCAATGTTAGAGGAGTTAGGAGTTTTCTAGGGCATGCCGGTTTTTACCGACGTTTCATAAAAGATTTTTCAAAAATTGCCACTCCTATGAATAAACTCCTAGAAAAGGATGCTCCATTCATCTTTTCAGATGAGTGTATCAAATCTTTTAATATTCTTAAAGAGAAACTCACTAATGCACCGATCATGATAACACCAAATTGGAATCTACCATTTGAACTAATGTGCGATGCAAGTGATTTTGCAATGGGAGCCGTTTTAGGACAAAGGATTGAAAAACGATTTCAACCTATATATTATGCTAGTAAGACGTTACAAGGAGCACAAACAAACTATACAACTACTGAAAAAGAACTCCTTGCTATTGTCTTTGCTTTTGACAAATTTCGATCATATCTCGTTCTAGCAAAAACGGTGGTCTATACCGACCATTCTGCTCTTAGATACCTATTTTCAAAACAAGATGCTAAACCAAGATTAATACGTTGGATCTTACTCTTACAAGAGTTTGATATTGAAATCCGAGATAAAAGAGGAGCAGAAAATCTCGCCGCTGATCATCTTTCTCGTCATGAAAATCCCGAATTAGAAGTTCTAAATGAATCAGCCATACAAGACAACTTTCCTGATGAATATCTATTGAAGATAGATTATAAAGAAATCCCATGGTTTGCAGACTATGCAAACTACTTAGTTTGTGGATTCCTTGAAAAAGGATTATCATACCAAAGACGAAAGAAATTCTTCAGTGATATAAAACACTATTTCTGGGAAGATCCACATTTGTTTAAAAGTTGTCCCGATGGAATAATACGCCGATGTGTATTTGGAGATGAAGCTAGTAAAATATTAAACCATTGTCACACAGGACCAACAGGAGGGCATTATGGGCCTCAACTAACAGCAAGAAAAGTTTATGAAGCTGGATTCTATTGGCCTACAATTTACAAAGACGCACACCTTCTTTGCAAATCCTGTGATGCATGTCAAAGGGCCGGAAAAATAAGTCAACGTGATGAAATGCCACAAAATGTCATCCAAGTATGTGAAGTATTTGACATTTGGGGTATTGACTTTATGGGTCCATTTCCAAAATCTAATAATAATCTATATATACTCGTAGCCATTGATTATGTATCTAAATGGGCGGAAGCACAAGCTCTCCCAACTAACGATGCACGAGTTGTAGTCAACTTTTTAAAACGTCTTTTTGCAAGGTTTGGAACACCGAAAGCTTTAATAAGTGATCGGGGTACTCATTTCTGTAATAATCAACTTGAGAAAGTTCTTAAAAGATATGGAGTAACTCATAAAATCTCCACCGCATATCATCCACAAGCAAGTGGACAAGTTGAAAATACCAACCGAGCTTTAAAACGTATTCTAGAGAAAACCGTAGGATCAAATCCGAAGGAATGGTCCATTAAATTGGAGGATGCACTCTGGGCTTTTAGAACAGCCTACAAAACTCCAATTGGAACCACACCTTTTAGACTTGTATATGGAAAAGCATGTCATCTTCCAGTAGAAATTGAACACAAAGCATTTTGGGCTTTGAAAACATGTAATCTTGATTTACATGAAGCCGGACGTCTACGATTAAGTCAACTAAACGAATTAGAAGAATTAAGATATGAAGCATACGAAAATTCGTTAATCTATAAAGAAAGAACGAAGAAATGGCATGATAAAAGAATCAGAAGTTCAAAAGAATTTAAAGAAGGAGACAGAGTTCTTCTTTTCAATTCACGATTCAAGCTATTTCCTGGAAAATTGAAATCAAGATGGTCTGGACCATTCATAGTCAAAAGAGTTTTCCCATACGGAACGATAGAATTAATAAATTCAAATGGGATTGAATTTAAAGTTAATGGTCACAGAGTTAAACATTACATACATGGTCCGATGGAAGTCGACAACGAAGTTAATCACAATTTCGACACCACAGCTAACTAAGTGTGGGGAGAATCAAGTCTTTAAAGGATAATATGTATTTCTGTTAGAGTTAGATTGTCTGTTTTCATGTAGTTCTCGAAAATGGAACACGTATGGTCTTTCCCTAGCAGACCCTAAAGAACTAGTCTTCTCCCCCCATTCTGAATTTTTATTTTTTTACAAAATGAAGACTGCCTGTGAACTAAACCATGGTCTAATGCTACATGCTTTGATCACTAAAAGAAATAATGACATACTACCGAGTGAAATAGTATCAGTAATCAGAGAAAGAATGGACGGAGTTAGAAAAGAATCCAGATGCGAAGATAATAAGTTACAATTTGGTAAAGGAAAATCAAAATCCGCAGCGAAAAGAAGAGCACGACACCTAGAACGATGTCACAAATGCGGAAAATGGTCACATGGAGGTAAATGTTCCAATAATCAAACCTATTCAAATACCGAATTTGTTACTTTATGCAGAGACGGACCGTTCATATGTTTAGAAGAAAAGACACTGAATGCTCGAGGTTACGCCTATGTAGCCATGGAAAACCAATTAAACCGACTATCTTATGAATGGGATAGATCATATAACTAAGAAATCTATTTCACAGGTATGTCTGTACAGTTTTTATTTTTATTTTTATTTTTAACCTTTTGATAATAAACGCTAATTTGTTCGCTAAAAAGTATTAAATTGGTATTGAATAAAATTAGGTTTGGCGACCGAAATTATTGATATCATTCAAAAATTTATTACATCACTGCGAAATTTAACGTTTATTCTTAAGGTATAAATATCTTTAATCAATCAAACCAAAATATTTCAAAAATTCGTCATGAGTTAAATTAGGTCTTGGAACCGAAATTACTTTACCGAAAAGAGGGGCGCATATTTTTGATAATATTTGATTGATTAAAGTGGGATAAAAAGACAAAAAGATTTTTAATTTTATTTTTACCATGTTTTTAAAATTAATATAAATCTTAAATTAATATTGTAAACTTTGTAAAAACAATATATTTAAAATTGTAAATATTTGAAAAATTAATATAAGTTTGGTATGAATTTATAATATGAATTTTTAAATTAAGATTGGTGTGAATTTTTAATTTTTAAAATATGAATTTTTAATTTTATGCATTTCAAATTTTAAGTTTGGTGTGAATTTTTAATAATAATTTTGAATTTTATATTTAAGTGTGTGAATTTAAAAACAAAAATTTACTTTATCTCATTAAGTTAAGAATATGATTTTTAAAATTCGTCGTAAGTTGAAGACTAGGTCTTTGAACCGAAATTGCTTTACCCAAGGAAGGGACGAGAACTTTTAATATCATTATTTTTAATCTTATTGAATTAAAGTATGCCAAAAAAAAAAATTTGAAAAAACCCAAAAATCTTAGCTTTTAAAACAATCGCTACAAAAAGACAAATTTTAAAATTTTGTCGAAGGACGGACTAGGACATCGATCCGAAACGACCTCGTCCTAAATAACAAGGGACACAAAATTTTAAAATTAAGTACTTAATTGTTTTAATAAGTTAATGATTATAAAAAAAAAAAAAAAAAAAATACCAAACTCCGCGACTCGCGGAGTTTGGAGCTTAAATCTCCGCGACTCGCGGAGGGGCCGGATTACAGAAAAAAAATAAAGAGCTGCAACAGCTCAGTTTCATACTCCTCAACTCAAACAACCTGCGAAAATAGCTGCGAAAAACCCGAGAAAAAACCCCAAAAATCACAATTTTTAACCGTTAATCACCAAATCTTTTGCTAAAATCATGTTGAGAAGGATGCTATCTAAGAATTACTCAAGAAAAACGGTAAATTTCTACACCTAAACACCATTTAATTCGAAATTTGGTGTTCTTGAGCAAATTTTTCCCCAATTTGATTTTGATGCTTTTTAGTGTAATTAAGCTTAAATTGTTTATGTATTATGCTTGTATAACCTAGATTGATGCTGTTTAACATGATTAGAAGCCTTAAACTTCAAATTTTGAATAATCTAGGGTTTGTGTTCTTGAGCAATTTGGGGCTTTTTGATATAAACAGGTTATGGCCGATTTTTGTCATGAATTGTTGCTAAATTGAGTAGTGTAACATGTCTAGGTAGTTAAATGATCCAAACTTTGAGCCTAAACATGATTTTGAGAATTAAAGTGGACTTTTTCAAGTCTAAAATTCATGAACTTGATTTTTGAAAGATAATGCCATTTGAGACTTGTTTAATTGCTAGTAATGATTATTTTGACATGTTATTTGAGTTGAATGCTTATGAACTTGGCGAACATTTTCGTATATGCTTATTTGAAAAAGTGTAGATTTGATAAAAATGTGAAAATGAGCTTAAGTTTGATATAAATTGATAATGTCATTGTAATTATTTTGATTGATAATTTTGCTGACACTAATGCATATTTGGATGCACAAAAATTGTGTTTGATGTGTTTTGCAGAATGAAAGGGGTGAATCTTCATCCCAAGCCCGCAATGCTCCTGCTGAGAATTTGGAACAACAGGAGGTGGATAACTACTACAAGCAGGATATACCTCATCCAGTCATGACCTTTTCCGATATGCACTTGGAAGAGTTGCACCCGAACCTGAGATTTGACAGACTTTGGATAGATTATCCAAAATATCAACGGGGTTTGCATACTCTTCATTCTAAGGTTGTTGAGGTACCAAGGGTCATAGAATGGGG
Source organism: Rutidosis leptorrhynchoides (assembly GCF_046630445.1). NCBI lineage: Eukaryota > Viridiplantae > Streptophyta > Magnoliopsida > Asterales > Asteraceae > Rutidosis > Rutidosis leptorrhynchoides. Next base: position 490,204,397 of record NC_092334.1, on the reverse strand, counting down.
ACCCTTAGAAGCTGTAGAATTGGCCGGGCCAATTAGGGAATTACTTGTACAGAGGTATGGTAATTCTTCTTTTAATGACTGGGTACATTTATTCACCATACGTAGACCTGTATATAAAGTATGGTGTGAAGAATTGTTATGTAGTATAGAGTTGAATGATCGGGTAGCTAGTTTAACCGATCGTTCTTTTATTAGATTTTTGTTAGGCGGTTCGATGCGCCACATGTCTTTACTGGACATGGCTCAGGCTTTACGTATATATACGCCTGAGGAGTTAGCGTCTGCCGATTGTAGAAGATTGATACTAAACGGTAGAAAGATAGATGAAAATTTTGATACACACGGTGTGTGGAGTCAAATGACAAGCCATCACCGTTTCAAAGGGGGAAATTACTCTTATTTGGATATAGATAGAGCCGAATTAAGAGTGATACATAGGTTTTTAGCTAATTCGATTACACAAAGGGGTAAAAACAAGGAAAAAGTAAATGAACAGGATTTGTTTTACCATATGTGTATTCGAGACCCACAAAGCGCTGTAAGTATACCGTATTGTGTGGGTTATTATTTATCAGCTATGGTTAGGGGGATGCGACCACATAGCATAATAGGAGGTGGTATTTTTATTACTTTGATTGGTGAATATCTCGGTGTGGATATAAGTCGGGGGGGATTATTACTAGAAGAGCCGGAACCCCGCGATACTATAGGTTTAAATGTATACCATGGTGCGAAAGTTTTGAAGAGGCGAAATAACGCCGCAGTACGATACCATGGTAGACATCCACAGGTGGAGAGAAACCAGCAGCAAGGTAATGTAGGAGGGGGGAATGAGATGCAAGAAATGCATAGGTTTATAGCTTCTCAGGAATACGAAAATGCTAGACAGAGAGCATTTGAAGATTGGCAAGTTCATCAGAACCAAATCATAGCTCATTGCCAACATATAGGTAGAAACTATATTCCTACACCGAAACCCATCTTCCCTCCTTGGTCTATAGAGATGCAGCCACCATATCCTACGTATGACCCTGCCGAAGCATTCTATAGCACCTATGGTTATGCCTGGAACCCCTATTGGTACCAATATCATCCTTAGTTTACTTTTTATTTTTTTTATTTTGTAATTTGTAATTATTGATACGTTTAATACTTTTGTTAATATTGTAATCATTTTTATAATTGTCTAACTTTTATTCTTAGATTTTAATAATTTTTGAATGTGGGGTAATATACCAAACTTCAAAAATATGTATATATGTTTGCAGTTTATCTTATGTACACAACAGGGTAAAACAACGCATTTTCAAAGACTGGCATTAAGTTCAGCAAAAGCAACTAATTTTGACGACAAGATGCAAAATATATGTGAAATAACAACAAGACGGAATGAACAAATGATGTGCACCATTTATCATTCAGCAAACAAACGCCAATATATTTGGAAACTTTGGTAAAAATTTAATCATTTTCACACAAATCACCCTCAATAATTTAAATTGTTACTGATTTCTTGCAAATGAGGGCATTGCAAGATCTTAAGTGTGGGAAGGGGTTAAATTCTTTCGGATTTTAAAATTTTTATCTTAAACACTTGGTTACCATTAAAAATACTAGTAAAGCAGTAGTTGTATTAGAATCTAGTGCTCTCTGATAAAAAAGAACAGCCCTAGTCTTATATACTAACTACCCAATTCTAGTAAAATTTTTAAAAAAAATTTTCAATTAAATGAACTCAAATTCATGTTTATATATATTTATGAACGATAAAACTAGGTTTTAACACCGAAATTATTGTTACCTCGGAAAGGACATAAATTGAGAAACAAACCAAAATGTTAAAATTCATTTAAAATGGAATAGAGGACGATAAAAAGGAAAATAAAAGCCAAATGTGGGAAAATTTACCAAGTTATCTTAAACATATGTCACATATATCTGTAACAAATAACTGAAAATACTTTTGCTTTGGACTAAACTAAACTGTTTTACCCGATGAAAGAAAAGAAGAGATGGATCTACACGATGAATCAATTCCATCATTAAAAGGAAGTAAAGTCTTCCGAAAAAGACACGCGCTTCTTGATTTAGGTCATGAAGTTGTCGTCCAGACCAGCTGTAGGTTGACGAAAAATCTAGAAAAGTCATCACTAAAATCGGTTGGAAATCCACGGACCTCAGCATTAAACAGGGTCGCCAAGTGGTCAGATTTATCCTAACCATGAGAAGGATTTATCTCGTACAATGGGGGGGCACCATGCAAATTAGCTGGATAAGACTAATGAATCAGATCCCCAGAAAGGATAATCTCCTTAAAGATTAAAAATCAGCTTTTAAGACTGATATTACTCAATCCTAGAGATTGACCTTAAAGATTGAGAATTACAAACTCATGGAATTCAATGATATCTAAACTCGAGCTTGAACGAGAAAATATTTTGATCAAAATTACAAACCGATTTGTTTTCTGAAAACCCTATTTTCAATGCGTTCATTACCATTGAACGTAAAATCCTAGGAATTCACCTGGAATTCATTAGGTCACCTGAACTAAATCGGGTGTCAACCGTAAGAACGGTGGTTGCATAGTGGTCAAAGACAGGACCTTGTGCCATACCGAAAAATTATAAGGGTGAGCTTTACTATTGCTCCTACCAAGAATAGTAATTGCGTCCGACACGTTATAGACCATAATTAAAAGCATGTCAGGGGACATTGCCTTAACAGTTGCTTGTTCAACGCTTTCCTTTACAACCGGACGGTAGTTTACCGAAAGGTAATATACGGGACAAGTAAACTGGACGTGTTGCTTTCCAAATACAAGGTTAGCAAGTGGGTGACACAAAACCATAAGTTTTGAGCTAAAATTTTCAAATCTGAAACCCACCAAACCCACAAAAATATTTTGCAAACACCGGAAAAGGGTTATCCCGGAAAACTTATCTAGGGTAAAAACTAGATTTAATTTTCAAAAGATCAAATGTTTTCATAAAGATCCAATTTCCTTAATGGATCTAATTTTTTATAGTCATGTGGGACTGTAAACCATATCGTTACTACCATTGTTTATACCGCCGTATAGAAATCACTGATGTACAAAGTGTGAAGAATAAAGAAGTGATTCTAGTATTTCAAGACGATATTGCTTGAGGACAAGCAACGCTCAAGTGTGGGAATATTTGATAATGCTAAAAACGAACATATATTTCATAGCATTATTCCTCAAGAAAGACAAGCTTTTAGTTGCAATTGTTCTATTTACAAGTGATATTCGTTTAAATAATAAAAGGTGAAGACAAAAGACAGATTCAACGAATTGAAGACGCAAACGACCAAAAAGCTCAAAAGAACAAAAGACAATCAAAGAGGTTCCAATTATTGATAAGAAACGTCTCGAAATCACAAGAGTACAAGATTCAAAACGCAAAGTACAAAATATAAAATTGTACGCAAGGACGTTCGAAAATCCGGAACCGGGACCAGAGTCAACTCTTAACGCTCGACGCAACGGACTAAAAATTACAAGTTAACTATGCATATAAATATAATATAATATATAATTAATTATATTAATTATATATATATTATATATATATTATAAACCGTCGGTAAACAAAGAGCCAAACTCCTCTGAGCTGTAAAAGTAACCTCCGCGACTCGCGGAGTTTGAAGGCAAAATTCACCGCGAGTCGCGGAGCCCCAAAAATCGAAAATCCCTATAAAGCCAACCGAATTCTGATCACAATTCATAATCTTTTTCTTCTTCTTATCATACGTAAAATTTATATTTATATTTATAATTTATATTTAAATTTTAATTATAATTCTAATAATAAGGGTATGTTAGCGATTATTGTAAGGGTGTAAGTCGAAATTCTGTCCGTGTAACGCTACGCTATTTTTAATCATTGTAAGTTATGTTCAACCTTTTTATATTAATGTCTCGTAGCTAAGTTATTATTATGCTTATTTAAAACGAAGTAATCATGATGTTGGGCTAATTACTAAAATTAGGTAATTGGGCTTTGTACCATAATTGGGGTTTGGACAAAAGAACGACACTTGTGGAAATTAGACTATGGGCTATTAATGGGCTTTATATTTGTTTAACTAAATGATAGTTTGTTAATGTTAATATAAAGATTTACAATTGGGCGTCCCTATAAATTACCATATACACTCGATCGGACACGATGGGCGGGGTATTTATATGTACGAATAATCGTTCATTTAACCGGACACGGGAATAGATTAATAGCCACTAGAATAATTAAAACAGGGGTGAAATTACATTCAAGGGTAATTGGTGTAATTGTTAACAAAGTAGTAAAACCTTGGTTTACACGCAGTCGATAACCTGGTGTATTCATTAAACAAAGTATTAAAACCTAGTTACAATTCGAATCCCTAATTAGTTGGAATATTTAACTTCGGGTATAATAATAATTTGACGAGGACACTCGCACTTTATATTTATGACTGATGGACTGTTATGGACAAAAAACCAGACGGACAGATTAAATAATCCAGGACAAAGGACAATTAACCCATGGGCATAAAACTAAAATCAACACGTCAAACATCATGATTACGGAAGTTTAAATAAGCATAATTCTTTTATTTCATATTTAATTTCCTTTATTTTATATTTAATTGCACTTCTAATTATCGCACTTTTATTTATTGTTGTTTAATCGCACTTTTAATTATCGTACTTTTTAATTATCGCAATTTTATTTTATCGCACTTTTATTATTCGCAATTTCATTATCGTTATTTACTTTACGCTTTAAATTAAGTCTTTTATTTATTAGGTTTTAACTGCGACTAAAGTTTTAAAATCGACAAACCGGTCATTAAACGGTAAAAACCCCCCTTTATAATAATAATATTACTTATATATATGTTTGTATTTTTATATAGCGTTGAGCTTTGTTTAAAGATTTCCCTGTGGAACGAACCGGACTTACTAAAAACTACACTACTGTACGATTAGGTACACTGCCTATAAGTGTTGTAGCAAGGTTTAAGTATATCCATTCTATAAATAAATAAATATCTTGTGTAAAATTGTATCGTATTTAATAGTTTTTCCTAGTAAAATATAAACTATTTCGTATACACCTCGCATAACATCAACTTTCCACGATCATCTTATAACACCACCATTACCTACTAGTTCGAAGACCCACTTTATCATCTCACAAGCCACCATCCTGTTCGATCAAACCCAATCTCACCTTCCACTATTCTGCGTGTTCGAAAACCAAACACTCACGATCTCCCTTGCTTCTATTTTTAAAACCCAACAAGATCTCAAATGCATCAACCACATGAACAACCCAAACAACCACCCCTAAAACCGTTGCTACTCACTACTATCTACTTCTATTTTTTTTTTTTGTTCCGTTTTCGGTCAGTCAACACCCAAGCACCCCCTCCCTTATTCTTATTTTTTTTTTTCTGTTTCCTATGAGAACAAGCAGCACGTTCCTTCTTCTTTTTATATATATATATTTTTTTTCGTTTGAATGCATACAAGGGAGACAAGTTGGTATATTAATACATTGTTTATTCAATTTTTTTTTGAAAATATGTAAGTCCATGGCCGACAACATGGACCTTTGATTGTTACTTTTTAAAACAAAGAATGAAAGTGATAGGAAAAAGGTGGCTAGGAAACTGATTTTTTTTATTTCCTTCGGATTTTAAACTTCAAATGAATTTAAACTGTATTCCTCTTGTGATCAGGCCGTTAGTATTTTTTTTTTTTTGGGCTGAGATCTATTACTCTTACTTGGGCCGAATGATATAATTGGGCTGCCTACATAATTGTGTTGATAGTCCAAGATCCCATTAGTATTTTTGCTAAAGCCGCTGCTATTGTTTGCTCCTACTTCTGCTCGTCTGTTTTCCGTTCGAAACCAAACTGAGTTGCAGCTGCTTCGGTCCTTTTTCTTCTTGAAACTCACTCCTACTATTTAATTCTATTGTGTATTTTTTTTATCTCCAAGATAACATCACGAAACCCCCACCTACTGCACCTGTTCATTTTGTTACCTGCTCGATACTATCTACTTCCAGTTAAGCCTAAACCTAATGAGATTTAGGATGATTGATAGTGCTCCAAATGAACATATATTTAGTAGCAATATCCTCCCAACATGTAAATTATTTAGTTGTAATTGTCCTATTTTAAGTTGTAATCGTTTATATTAAATAAGTGCGAAGACAAAAGGCGAAAACGACGATTTGAAGACGCAAATGACCAAAAAGCTCAAATGTACAAGATACAATCCAAGTGGTTCAATTTATTGATAAGAAACGTCTAAAAATGACAAAAGTACAAGTTGCGGAACGCAAAGTACAAGATATTAAATTGTACGCAAGGACGTTCGAAAATCCGAAACCGGGACATGAGTCAACTATCAACGCCCGACGCAACGGACCAAAAATTACAAGTCAGTTATGCACAAGAATATAATATAATATATAAATAATTATATTAATTATTTATATTTTATATTTACATATTTATTATGTCGACAAGCTAGGAGCCAAAAGTTTGTGAGCTGGATTTTCAAACTCCACGACTCGCGGAGTTTGAAGGCCAAAAACTCCACGACTCACGGAGCTGCCAAATTCCAAAATGCCTATAAAAGGTCACGAATTCTGTGAGTAAAAATAACATAATAATAATAATACTCCGTAGTATAATATAAATAAATATATATAATATATATATATATATATATATATATATATATATATATATATATAATATAGATTAGTGTTATATTAGATTAGTTCGGGTTATGTAAAGATTATTTTACGGGTTTTAAAGTCGGAGCTCTGTCCGTGTAACACTACGCGATAAATAATCAATGTAAGCTATGTTCTCCTTTTTAAATTAATGTCTCGTACTTAAGTTATTATTATGCTTATTTAAGACGAAGTAATCATGATGTTGGGCTAAAAATATTAAAATTGGGTAATTGGGCTTTGTACCATAATTGGGGTTTGGACAAAAGAACGACACTTGTGGAAATTAGACTATGGGCTATTAATGGGCTTTATATTTGTTTAACTAAATGATAGTTTGTTAATTTTAATACAAAGATTTACAATTGGATGTACCTATAAATAACCATATACACTCGATCGGACACGATGGGCGGGGTATTTATATGTACGAATAATCGTTCATTTAACCGGACACGGGAATGGATTAATAGTCTATGGAATTATTAAAACAGGGGTGAAATTATGTACAAGGACACTTGGCATAATTGATAACAAAGTATTAAAACCTTGGGATACACGCAGTCGATATCCTGGTGTAATTATTAACCAAAGTATTAAAACCTTGTTACAGTTTAAGTCCCCAATTAGTTGGAATATTTGACTTCGGGTATAAGAATAAATTGACGAGGACACTCGCACTTTAAATTTATGACCGATGGACTGTTATGGACAAAAACCATACGGACATATTAAATAATCCAGGACAAAGGACAATTAACCCATGGGCATAAAACTAAAATCAACACGTCAACCATCATGGTTACGGAAGTTTAAATAAGCATAATATATTTTATTTCATATTTCCTCGTACTTTTAATTTAAGTGGTTAAATTAATGGACGTTGACAATTTTCTGCTTCGTAGTAATAGTTGGATTTGTTAGTGGCTGAGTTGTGAGCTTCCGATTTAAAGGGTTCTGGCTCCCTGCTGCATCTTTTGGCTATTCGAAACGTGGGCAAAAGCAGAAAAGTCTATTAATTGGACAACTTATATAAGTTTTTCTATTTTTATAACTAATAGGATAATTAGTAAATGCACCACATTGTAGCTAAAATTTGGCCATCGCAATAAAATGGAAAATTTTGAAAACAAGGCTATGAAAACTCTTTTTGATATTCAAAATCAATTAAATCAATACTCTCAAACGGGTGTTGATGACAATTCGTTCGGTCAATCTTGGATCACGAATGACGAAACAATAACTGGTTGTGAAATCTGTGGAGATTATCACTCAACATGGGAATGTTATTATTACGTTCCTATGGAAAATTACGCACCCACGGAACCTGAATGGAATGATTATGAAGAATACAATTCAAATTGGGATTATTCCCAAGAATATTTCCAAACTCAACAACCAGTAGACGAGGAAAATTATGTGTCTGAAAATTTATTAGACAATATGAAAATCAAACTCGAAGAACTCAATGCTCAAAATGAACAAATGAGAGAGTTTGTAAACCGGCAAGCTGAAACTCTATCAGACTACACACCTGTTGATCTGAGGAGTATTGTGCAAGAAAATCTCATATCATCGAATTTTGATGAATTCGAGAGCTCCGAAATCACCAATTATCCCGATGATACTTTTTATTCAGTCTTACCAATTTCACAACATATCGACACATTAGCCTCTACCGACGAAATCATCGATCCATCAATGGATAAAGAAGAAGTAAGGGTGACAAATTGGTACTCTTGGGAATACGATACCGTTAAAAATTTTACCCCCGAGGCCAAACCGAACTTCACCATTCCACAACCTTCCAACCCAATATTCTCAATAGATGAGTCATCCACCGGAAATGAACTACGAGCTGTAATAGATAATGACACCTCGAATTTCACCCAATTGGGTAATAGAGATGAAAACTTTGATCCTGAGAATAAAAGGAAGGAAATATTAGGAATTGTCCACCCTATAGAAATAAGTATGTCGGTGTATATCGATCCATTTGACCAAGAACTAGAAAAGAGACATATCCATTTACTAAAAGCTACACTTAAAAAAGAATTAAGTAGTGACGATCTGGTGAGTCTAAACTTTAAACCCATTGATATATTATACACCACCCGAAATGTAAATAACTGGCTCACTACTCTAATTCGTGGAACTCATTCTACCGACTTCACATGTTGTCAGCTAAGTGTGGGGAAGTCTAACCCCACTTAACGTTAAATTAGGGGTTCGGGTTAGTGCATAACTCGTTAATAAAAATGCACAATTAGGGTAAAAGACGCATTTTCAAATATTAGCAAACAGTTCAGAAAAGCAACCGTTTTTGAAGAAAAACATGTGTGAAATAACAAAAGAAGGAATGAACGATGAGGCGCGCCATCTATCATTCGACGAGCTTTGTAATTACAAACTGGGTATTTTTAATTACTTTTCTACACTAATCACCCTCATGAATTTATAATTATAGTCTGATTTCATGCAAATGAGGGCATTGCATGATCTCAAGTGTGGGGAAGGGTTATAAATTCTCTCGAGTTTATACTTGGTTTATTTGCCAAATTTTATGAAAATTTGAAAAAATTTCAACTAAATGAATTTAAAATCATGTTTATATATATTTATGAACGGTGAAAACTAGGTGTTAATACCGAAATTATCGTTACCTCAGAAAGGACATAAATTGAGAAACACCCTAAAACGCTTGAATTCATTTAAAATGGAATAAAGGAGAATAAAAAGGCAAAGAAAGAAACTAAGTGTGGGGAGAATGTACCAAGTTATTCAATTAAAAACTATCTATCACATGTTTCTGTAAAGTTTATTGCAGGTGCTTTTGTTTTGGACTAAATTAACTGTTTTACCCGATTTACTGTAATGAAAGATGGATCTACACGATGAATCAATTCCATCATTTAAAGGAAATAAAGTCTTCCAAAAAAGAAACGCGCTTCTTGATTTAGGTCAAGAAATTATCGTCCAGACCAGCTGTAGGTTGACGAAAAATCTAGAAAAGTCAACACTAAAATCAGCAGGAAATCCACGGACCTCAGCATAAAACAGGGTCGCCAAGTGGTCAGACTTATCCTAACCATGAGAGGATCTGTCTCGTAAAATGGGGAGGGCGCCGTGCAAATTAGCTTGATAAGACTAATGAATCAGATCCCCAGAAAGGATAATCTCCTTAAAGATTAAAAATCAACTTTTAAGACTGATATTACTCAATCCTTGAGATTGACCTTAAAGATTGAGAATTACAAACTCATGGAATTCGATGATATCTAAACTCGAGCTTGAACTAGAAAATATTTTGATCAAAATTATAAACCGATTTGTTTTCTGAAAAACCATTTTCAATGCGTTCATTACCATTGAACGTAAAATCCTAGGAATTCACCTGGAATTCATTAGGTCACCTGAACCAAATCGGGTGTCAACCGTAAGAACGGTGGTTGCATAGCATGGTCGGAGACCGGACCTTGTGCCAGACCGAAAAACTATAGGGTGAGCTTTACTATTGCTCCTACAAAGGATAGTACTATCCGACACGTTTATAGACCATAATCAAAAGCATGTCATTAGACATTGCCTTAACAGTTGCTTGTTCAACGCTTTCCTTTACAACCGGACGGTAGTTTGCCGAAAGATAATATACGGGACAAGTAAACTAGACGTGTTGCTTTCCTAATACAAGGTTAGCAAGTGGGTGACACAAAATCATAAGTTTTGAGCTAAAATTTTCAAATCTGAAACCCACAAAACCCACAAAAATATTTTGCAAACACCGGTGAAGGGTTATTCCGGAAAACTTGTCTAGGGTAAAATCTAGCTTGAATTTTCAAAAGATCAAATGTTTTCATAAAGATTCAATTTCCTAACGGATCTAAATTTTCATAGTCATGTGGGACTGTAAACCGCCTTTCAAATGTGCACTTTGCTTTGGAAACCGAAAGTAAATCGGCTATTTGATTGCAAGTGTCGTTGACCTAAACCCGGGGCAACTGTGGATGACACACCCACCTTTAACCATGGTTCTATCGTTACTACCATTGTTCATACCGCCATCTCAAAATCACTAATGTATAAAGTGTGAAGAATAAAGAAGTGATTCGTGTGATGTATTATATTTCAAGTTCTGTATTGCTTGAGGACAAGCAACGTTCAAGTGTGGGGATATTTGATAGTGCTCCAAATGAACATATATTTAGTAGCAATATCCTCCCAACATGTAAATTATTTAGTTGTAATTGTCCTATTTTAAGTTGTAATCGTTTATATTAAATAAGTGCGAAGACAAAAGGCGAAAACGACGATTTGAAGACGCAAATGACCAAAAAGCTCAAATGTACAAGATACAATCCAAGTGGTTCAATTTATTGATAAGAAACGTCTAAAAATGACAAAAGTACAAGTTGCGGAACGTAAAGTACAAGATATTAAATTGTACGCAAGGACGTTCGAAAATCCGAAACCGGGACATGAGTCAACTATCAATGCCCGACGCAACGGACCAAAAATTACAAGTCAGTTATGCACAAGAATATAATATAATATATAAATAATTATATTAATTATTTATATTTTATATTTATATATTTATTATGTCGACAAGCTAGGAGCCAGAAGTTTGTGAGCTGGATTTTCAAACTCCACGACTCGCGGAGTTTGAAGGCCAAAAACTCCACGACTCGCGGAGCTGTCAAATTCCAAAATGCCTATAAAAGGTCACGAATTCTGCGAGTAAAAATAACATAATAATAATAATACTCCGTAGTATAATATATATATATATATATATATATATATATATATATATATATATATATATATATATATATATATATATATATATATATATATATATATATATATATATATATATATATATATATATATATATATATATATATATATATATATAATATAGATTAGTGTTATATTAGATTAGTTTGGGTTATGTAAAGATTATTTTACGGGTTTTAAAGTCGGAGCTCTGTCCGTGTAACACTACGCGATAAATAATCAATGTAAGCTATTTTCTCCTTTTTAAATTAATGTCTCGTACTTAAGTTATTATTATGCTTATTTAAGACGAAGTAATCATGATGTTGGGCTAAAAATATTAAAATTGGGTAATTGGGCTTTGTACCATAATTGAGGTTTGGACAAAAGAACGACACTTTTGGAAATTAGACTATGGACTATTAATGGGCTTTATATTTGTTTAACTAAATGATAGTTTGTTAATTTTAATACAAAGATTTACAATTGGATGTACCTATAAATAACCATATACACTCGATCGGACACGATGGGCGGGGTATTTATATGTACGAATAATCGTTCATTTAACCGGACACGGGAATGGATTAATAGTCTATGGAATTATTAAAACAGGGGTGAAATTATGTACAAGGACACTTGGCATAATTGATAACAAAGTATTAAAACCTTGGGTTACACGCAGTCGATATCCTGGTGTAATTATTAAACAAAGTATTAAAACCTTGTTACAGTTTAAGTCCCCAATTAGTTGGAATATTTGACTTCGGGTATAAGAATAAATTGACGAGGACACTCGCACTTTAAATTTATGACCGATGGACTGTTATGGACAAAAACCATACGGACATATTAAATAATCCAGGACAAAGGACAATTAACCCATGGGCATAAAACTAAAATCAACACGTCAATCATCATGGTTACGGAAGTTTAAATAAGCATAATATATTTTATTTCATATTTCCTCGTACTTTTATTTATTGTCATTTTAATTATTGTTATTTATTTTATATTGTTAGTTAAATATTGTCATTTACTTTACGCTTCGCTTAAAATATAAAATCGACAAACCGGTCATTAAACGGTAAAACCCCCTTTTATATATTATTAATATAATATATTTTGTACGAATATAATTGTTTAAAATATAGTGTGAAATAAGCCAGCTCCCTGTGGAACGAACCGGACTTACTAAAAACTACACTACTCTACGATTAGGTACACTGCCTATAGTGTTGTAGCAAGGTTTAGGTATATCCCATTTGTAAATAAATAATTAAAACTTGTGTAATTTGTATCGCTTTTCCTAGTAAAAATATAAACTATTTCATACCCCCACGCTACGACATCAATGATGATTACCAATGATACAACTATAACGATTATGTTCGAATACCAACAATCATCATGAACTCATCTTCATTGTTGTAGCTTGCTAACTTAGATCAAACACCACCTTATTCCTTCTTCAAACCACTGCTCGTTATACTCCTTTTCTTTCTGTTTCCATTTAAATCTGCTACGATTCCCTGCTGCCAATGTCATTTTCTTTTGGTTTGTTACTTTCACTAGTTATTGAGGATGATCAATTGAAGATTTTAAAAACCATTTATATAATGATCATTATTATCACTAGTGGCCTCACACTTCAATGATGATAAACGAGTATGAGTGGAACCAAGACCCCACTTGTGCAAATTTGTGATTTAGTGTTTTCGTTTACTTTTATTTGGTTATAATGAGACACAAATCGAACGAAGTATTATAGCCATATTATAAGCTCAATGTTTGAAGCCCATTACACTTAAAACAAATCGGCTCAAAAGATATTTGGGTTAATGATGGTTGTTGCCGAATTACTGTTGTCGCTATGTCGTGTTTCTGAATTTAATTGATAAAGATGGTAACATGAAATGATGATGTTAGATTACAAGATGATGAAGTAATGGAAGAATGATGAAGATGTTGGCATAAAAATCATGATGAAATAAATATTATTATGGCACGTTAATAACGAGAATGATAAGATAATAATAATTAAGAAGTTAATGATTTGATGATGATATGATAGAAAAGACGAGTTATATAGATTCAGTTTAGGAAATTAAATCAGATAGTAACGGACGGCGGAATGGTTAAGTGTTTGTTGGCTTGAAGGAGGGGTCGCGGGTTCGAGTCCGATCTGGGGCATTTGTTTTTGGAAAAGCTTTTTAAAGGTAGTAATACTTATATTATTATTATTATTATTATTATTATTATTATTATTATTATTATTATTATTATTATTATTTTTATTCTTAATATTATTATTTCCATTATTATCATTAGTAGTAAAAATGGATATTATTATTTAGTATCATTATTATTGTTATTATTACTACTATTATTATTACCAAAACTATTATTATTATCATTATCATTATTAAAATCTAATCATTTTCATTATTAAAGATTATCATAAATATTATTAATATGACTAATATTATTATTATTATTATTATTATTATTATTATTATTATTATTATTATTATTAATATTCTAAACATTATTATTATTACTACAAACATAATAACATTATTTACATAAATATTTACATATAAAAAATTTTGATTTAACAATATAATACTAATCATATAGATATATATGTATTAGTATAACTATATGTATAAATAGTAATATACAAAATAAATATATATACAACCTTTGAAATAACAAATATATTACTAAATTAAATAAGTAATATATATATAAACTAGTTTGATTATTATTACATGTTAATTATATGTTTTAATATATATAATTGATATAGGTTCGTGAATCCGATGCCAACCCTGCATTGTTCAGTTTCGTCGTGTGAATATTTTTACTACAAAATATTGGATTGTGAGTTCATTTGATTCCCTTTTACTCTTTACATTTTTGGGACTGAGAATACATGCGCTGTTTTTACAACTGCTTTATTAAATGCTTTTGAAATATATTTTGGACTGCGAATACATGAAATGCTTTTATAAATGTTTGACGAGATAGACACAAGCAAAACATTCCTCGAATGAATTATTATGCGGACAGAAGTTCTGCGGATTATTATTGAATTACGTGGACAAGATAATTGCCACCATTGAATTATGTGGCCACCATTGAATTATGTGGACATGATAATTGCCACCAATTGATATGAATGTTATGTATCGAGAGAATGATTTTATACACAGGTTATGTGTATGTTATTTTTGTGCACGAGATATGTGTACGGTTACTAAGATTTATGAAAGATGATTTTGTACACGAGAAAGGTGTACTGTATTTAAAAGATATCGCATGTACATTACAGGTGGGTATAGGATTCGGGCCCATTTGTACCATGCAGGATTTAAATCTTGTGGTCTATCAAAATGATGAATTTTATTATTTTATGATAAACTTATGAACTCACCAACCTTTTGGTTGACACTTTAAAGCATGTTTATTCTCAGGTATGAAAGAAATCTTCCGCTGTGCATTTGCTCATATTACATGGAGTCGTTCATGGCATATAGAGGTTAGAACCTCGCAATGGGACCAACTGTTGAAGACTTCGTCCAGATAGATTAGGACGGGGCATTTCAATAAACCGCATCGTTACTACCATTGTTCATACCGCCGTATTAAAATCACTGATGTCCAAAGTGTGAAGAATAAAGAAGTGATTCTAGTAAAGTTTTATTTCAAGACTATATTGCTTGAGGACAAGCAACGCTCAAGTGTGGGAATATTTGATAATGTTAAAAATGAACATATATTTCATAGCATTATCCCTCAAGAAAGACAAGCTTTTAGTTGCAATTGTTCTATTTACAAGTGATATTCGTTTAAATAATAAAAGGTGAAGATAAAAGACAGATTCGACGAATTGGAGACGCAAACGACCAAAAAGCTCAAAAGTACAAAGTACAATCCAAGAGGTTCAAATTATTGATGAGAAACGTCTCAAAATTACAAGAGTACAAGACGCAAAACGCAAAGTACAAGATATTAAATTGTACGCAAGGACGTTCGAAAATCCGGAACCGGGACCAGAGTCAACTCTCAACGCTCGACGCAACGGAATAAAAATTACAAGTCAACTATGCACATGAATATAATATAATATATAATTAATTCTTAAAATTATTTATTTATTATATTATTTAATAAAACCATCGGCAAGAAGCAAACAAATCTGTGTGAGCTGGAAAAGCAGGCCATGCGATAGCATGGCCTGGAAGTGCAATTTCCATGCGATCGCATGGCCCCAATATGCTGGCCACATCTATAAATTTCGCAGTTTTGGTCGAACAAAAACACATCTTTTTCTTTCCTCTCTCTCAAACGTATATATAAATATATATATTATAATTTTAATTTTAATTTTAATTTTAATTTTAATAATAAGGGTATGTTAGCGAATGTTGTAAGTGTGTAAGTCAAAATTCTGTCCGTGTAACGCTACACTATTATTAATCATTGTAAGTTATGTTCAACCTTTTTAAATTAATGTCTCGTAGCTAAGTTATTATTATGCTTATTTAAGCCGAAGTAATCGTGATGTTGGGCTAAAATATTTAAGACGGGGTAATTGGGCTTTGTACCATAATTGGGGTTTGGACAAAAGAACGACACTTGTGGAAATTAGACTATGGGCTATTAATGGGCTTTATATTTGTTTAATTAAATGATAGTTCGTTAATTTAATATAAAGATTTACAATTGGATGTAATTATAAATAACCGTATACACTCGATCGGACACGATGGGCGGGATATTTATAAGTACAAATAATCGTTCATTTAACCGGACACGGGAATTGATTAATAGTCAATGGACTTATTAAAACAGGGGTGAATTATATACAAGGAAAATTGGTGTAATTATAGTTTAAGTCCCCAATTAGTTGGAATATTTGACTTCGGATATAAGAATAATTTGACGAGGACACTCGCACTTTATATTTATGACTGATGGACTGTTATGGACAAAAGCCAGATGGACATATTGAATAATCCGAGACAAAGGACAATTAACCCATGGTAATAAACTAAAATCAACACGTCAAACATCATGATTACGAAAGTTTAATAAGCATAATTCCTTTATTTCATATTTAATTGCACTTTTAATTATCGCACTTTAATTTATTGTCATTTTAATTATCGTACTTTTATTTATCGCAATTTTATTGATTGTCATTTTAATTATCGCACTTTTATTTATCGCACTTTAATTATTTGTCATTTACTTTACGCTTTAAATTAAATCTTTTATATATTTAATATTTTACATTAGGTTTTAACTGCGACTAAAGTTTTGAAATCGACAAACCGGTCATTAAACGGTAAAAATCCCCTTTTATAATAATAAAACTACTTATTTATATATATATTTATATACAAATATAGTTTTTAAAAATATAGCGTTAAACTTGGCTAGCTCCCTGTGGAACGAACCGGACTTACTAAAAACTACACTAATGTACGATTAGGTACACTGCCTATAAGTGTTGTAGCAAGGTTTAGGTATATCCACTCTATAAATAAATAAATAACTTGTGTAAAATTGTATCGTATTTAATAATATTTTGTAGTAAAAATATAACTATTTCGTATACACCTCTACGCACATCAGTTGGTTACCATATACTGTATTATTATTTATCGAATGCTAAATTTTGACTTGAGTCAAAATTTTTGTTTAGAACATCAATGGCCAACGGAAGATCAACACCCAGCGCAGCCCAAATCGAGAAAATGATCAATGAACGAGTCGCCGCAGCTTTAGCGGAAATGAACCCCCAAGCTCCACCGCCACTGGTTATCCAGCCCATTCATAATGGGTGCACATACAAAGAGTTTCAATGTTGCAGGCCCCACAACTTTAGTGGAACTGAGGGGCCAATTGGTCTCACTAGGTGGTTTGAGAAATTAGAATCTGTGTTCCGAGTTAGTAACTGCTCAGAGGCGAACAAAACCAAGTATGCTTCATGTATGCTATTAGACGACGCACTAACTTGGTGGAACACATTGGCTCAATTAAAGGGTATTGATGAGGCATTTGCTACCCCATGGGAGGAATTCAAAGGGGTCCTGATTGAGGAATATTGCCCTAGGACAGAGATCCAGAAAATGGAGATGGAGTTTATGCAGTTGAAGGTTGTGGGAAACGATCTCGATGGTTATAACCGTAGGTATCTAGAATTAGCCCTGATGTGTCCTACCATGGTTACCCCGGAGTTTAAGCGCATGGAAAGGTACTTGTGGAGACTTCCTAAGTCCATTAAGGGAAATGTCACCTCATCTAAGCCACCAAACATCCCGAAAGCAATGCGTATGGCACACACTTTAATGAACCAAATCATCATCGATGAACCAGAAAAGGCTAAGTCCGAAGCGGGTAGTAGTGATAAGCGTAAGTGGGATAACAACAAGGGGAGAGCCTATGACTAAACCCCCGCTAAGAGGCACAACAACGGTGAGAATCCCAATCCGAACACCAACTCGAACCCCAACTACAAGGGTACCCTACCGCAATGCAAGAGGTGCTACAAGCACCATACCGGGTATTGTAACATTGTTTGTGAAAAGTGCAAAAAGACCGGGCATATTGGCAGAGACTGCAAGATCACCACCATGACTGGGAAGCCGAACCCCAATAGACCGAGAAAGTGTTATGAATGCGGACAAACGGGCCACTTCATAAATGAGTGTCCCAACAAGCGAAAGGATGGCGGACCACCACGTGGCAGAGCATTCAATGTAAACACAAGGGATGCTCGTGAGAACCCCGACTTGATCACAGGTATATTCACTATCAACAATCTATTAGCTTTTGTTCTGTTTGATACTGGTGCCGATAGAAATTATGTATGTAGACACTTTTGCGATAAGATAAATTGGTCGTTAGTTCCTTTAAAGGAGAGTATGCTTGTAGAGGTAGCCAATGGAAAACTTGAGAAAGTTGACCATATTAGCCGAGGAGCTATTATCAACATAGCTGGTGTGGATTTCGAGATTGACTTGATACCCATTAAGTTGGGAAGCTTTGATGTTATTGTCGGTATGGACTGGTTGACCAAGATAAAGGCTGACATTATCTGTGGAGAAAAAGCTCTTTGTATACCACACGGAGATGGTGAGCCACTGATTATTTACGGAGAGAGATGTAGCTCGAAACTGAATCTCATTAGTTGCATGAAAGCGCAAAAGATCATGAAGAAAGGAGGTCTTGCTGTTCTAGCACATGTGAAAACGTTAGAAACTGAGGTGAAGAGCGTGGACGGCGTACGAATTGTGAACGAATTTTCCGATGTCTTTCCAGAGGAATTGGCTGGATTACCGCCACCGAGAGCAGTAGAGTTTCAGATCGATTTAGTGCCAGGAGCTGCACCTGTAGCTCGCGCGCCCTATCGACTCGCACCTTCCGAGATGCAAGAGTTGCAGAGCCAATTACAAGAACTGCTAGACCATGGATTTATCCAACCAAGTTTCTCGCCTTGGGGCGCACCTGTTTTATTTGTGAAGAAGAAGGATGGATCCTTCCGCATGTGTATCGACTACCGTGAACTCAACAAATTGATGATTAAGAATCGGTATCCTCTTCCCCAAATTGACGATCTTTTTGATCAACTACAAGGATCGAGCGTTTACTCTAAGATCGATTTGCGATCCGGCTATCACCAGTTGAGGGTGAAAGAGAGCGATGTGATGAAAACTGCATTCAGGACTCGTTATGGTCATTATGAGTTTCTCGTGATGCCATTCGGTTTAACCAACGCACCTGCCGTGTTTATGGATCTCATGAATCGTGTCTGCAAGCCATACCTAAATAAGTTCGTTATCGTCTTCATAGATGATATCCTCATTTACTCCAAAACCGAAGAAGAACATGAACAACATCTTCGTCTAGTATTGAAACTCTTGAGACAAGAGCAACTCTATGCCAAATTCTCCAAGTGTGAGTTTTGGTTAAAGGAAGTCCAATTTCTGGGTCATGTTGTGAGCGACCAGGGTATTAAAGTTGATCCCGCAAAGATCGAAGCTATCAGCAAGTGGGAAACCCCCACTACTCCGACCCATATCCGCCAATTTTTAGGTCTCGCCGGTTACTACCGAAGATTTATTGAAGGTTTCTCTCTAATTGCGCGTCCTTTGACCGCGCTGACTCACAAAGGGAAGAAGTTCATTTGGGAACCCGAACAAGAATCAGCATTTTAAACCTTGAAAAAGAAGTTAACCACCACACCTCTCTTATCACTTCCTGAAGGCAGTGACAATTTCGTCGTTTATTGCGATGCTTCGAAGAGTGGTTTTGGTTTTATACTGATGCAACGCACAAAGGTTATCGCTTACGCCTCCCGACAACTGAAGATTCATGAGCGAAATTACACTACGTACGATCTAGAGCTTGGAGCCGTTGTCTTTGCATTAAAACTGTGGAGACACTATCTTTATGGAACAAAGAGCACTATTTTCACCGATCATAAAAGTCTCCAACACATCTTTGATCAGAAGCAACTGAATATGAGACAGCGTCGATGGATCGAGATGCTGAACGACTATGATTGTGAACTTCGTTATCACCCTGACAAGGCCAATGTTGTAGCTGACGCTTTGAGCCGAAAGGAGAGGATGGCACCTCTTCGTGTTCGGGAACTGAACATCACCATTCATTCGAACCTCAATAGCCAGATCCGAGCAGCCCAAGATGAGGCTCTCAAGGAGGAGAATATATCTCATGAACACTTGAACATTCTCATTTCTCGATTTGAAGTTAAGGAGACTGGACCCCGATGCTATGCCGGAAGAATTTGGGTACCTCGTTATGGGGACCTACGGAACCTTATACTAGATGAAGCCCATAAGTCAAGATATTCGATTCATCCAGGAGCCGGTAAAATGTACCACAATCTTAAGGAACAGTACTGGTGGCCTAATCTTAAGAAGGACGTTGCAACTTATGTTGGTAAGTGTTTGACTTGCTCAAAAGTTAAGGCCGAACATCAGAGGCCCTCTGGGTTACTTCAGCAACCGGAAATCCCGCAATGGAAGTGGGAAAGGATAACAATGGATTTCATTACGAAGTTACCAAAGACGGTGGGCGGATACGATACCATCTGGGTTATCGTTGACCGTCTTACTAAATCTGCACACTTTTTAGCCATGAAGGAAACATATATGATGGAGTGACTCGCTCAACTATATATAAAAGAGGTTGTATCTCGTCATAGTGTACCTTTATCGATCATCTTAGATCGCGATCCCCATTTTACTTCCAGATTTTGGCGTTCTTTGCAAGAAGCCTTGGGAACCCGTCTCGACATGAGTACTGCGTATCACCCACAGACCGATGGGCAAAGTAAACGCACGATTCAGACTTTGGAGGACATGTTGCGTGCATGTGTTATTGATTTCGGAAAGTCCTGGAAAAGGCATTTGCCGCTATCCGAATTCTCTTACAACAACAGTTATCATTCGAGTATTAATGCCGCACCTTTTGAAGTGTTGTATGGCCGCAAGTGCCGATCTCCTATTTTTTGGGCCGAGGTAGGTGAAACGCAAATCACCGGACCCGAGATAGTCCATGAAACAACTGAGAAGATTGTCCAAATTCAAGCGAGACTTAAGATGGCCCATGATCGTCAAAAGAGTTATGCCGACCTTAAACGTAAGGACTTCGAATTCAACGTGGGTGACCGTGTAATGTTGAAGGTTGCACCTTGGAAAGGTGTGATCCGTTTTGGAAAACGCAGAAAGTTAAACTCGCGATACATTGGTCCTTTTGAAATCTTGTAGCGTGTTGGACCCGTTGCTTACCGTTTGGATCTTCCAACTCAATTGAACTCCGTTCATCCTACCTTTCATGTATCGAATTTGAAGAAGTGTCTTGCCGAACCGGAACATGTCATACCTTTGGAGGAACTTACAATCGATGACAAACTCCACTTCGTGGAAGAGCCTGTCGAAATTATGGACCGTGAGGTCAAAACTTTGAAACACAACAAGATTCTGATCGTCCGAGTACGATGGAATGCCAAACGATGACCTGAGTTTACCTGGGAACGAGAGAATCAAATGATGCAGAAGTATCCTCACCTTTTCCCGACTCCTCCATCTACCTCAGCTTAAAATTTCGGGACGAAATTTTCTTTAACAGGTGGGTAATGTAACGACCCTGGATTTTCCAACGTTTAATTAATAATATTTATTATTAATGCTTGTGTTTAATGAATGTATTTTATTACATTTACTTGTTACCGTACATGACTTTTCATGTCCCGACTTGTCTTTGTGACACACGTACTTTTCACGAATAATATTTTCAAATATTATTTACATTCATGATTAATTAATATTAGTCATTTTAATTAACTAAGGTTAGTAGTTAATTACTTGGACCTTTTATTTAATTGTTGATTACTTGGGCTTGGACTTTTATTACATGGACTAGTAAGCCCACCCTACACTCTTAATAGACTTGTAAGCCCATGTATTATGCTAGTATTACATTAAACATAAGCATGGATTAATTAGCTTAATGAAGAGACAAAATACTTCAAGCATGCATGCATTCTTTTCTATACTTTTAACCTTATTACCCTTTCTAGCTTCCACCATTATCCCACACTTGAAAAATGAAATTTAACTTCCCTTATTTGAGCCCAAAACCGACGGCTTGTTTAGGCTACAAGGGAGTTCTTTTTTTTCAAACTTTGTTACTTATTCACAAGTGTATCACTTCATTTCACACACAACAAACTTACACTTCAAACTCTCTCAACTTTCTCTCTAAAATTGTAAGCATTTTATCATTTTCTTTCTTCCTTTTTCTCTCTAAAAACCGTAATATATATCCATCATCATCATTGTTTCTTGTTTTGTTACTTGATTATTGTTAGTTGTTATCAAGATCAAACGTCCTAGTTTGCATCTCCATGAATCATGCTTTCTTCACTCTTTTGTTTGATGAAGAACCAAGAACAAGAACCTAAACTTGTTAGTCTATGGTTCTACTCTTAAATGTTTTCAAGATCTAAGGTTCACAAACTTGATGATTTTCTTTATGTTCATATTTTGTAGACTTGAATTCTTAAGATCTAAACTTTGATTTGAATCTTCTCAAGTATGAAACAAACATGAACATAATACTTGTAACCTTACTTTATTTTCTTCATTTTAATTATTTAAAGTTGTGATGTTATTAATTTGGTCAAGTATTACTAGTTAATCTTGATCTCATATTTCTTGAAACCAAAGTTAACTTTGTAAGTTTAAGAACATGGAAGTTTAATTTTCTAGTTATAACTTCATATACTTTTGATAGATCTAAGTTTCTATAGCTTATGGTCTTCGAATTTTGGTTGTAAATAAGAGCTTACAAGCTTACATACATTTTTCAAGTTGAAAATCTAACTTTCATAACTTAGGGTTTCATTAATGTGTAGATCCAAGTTTTGTAACTTAGAATCTAACTTAAGAACACTAGATCTAGACTTTCTAGTCTAGGATCTTTAAGATCTAGCTAAGATCTAAGTTCTACAACTTAGGATCTTGTTTATTTAGTTTACTTTCAAGTTTGTAGCTTAATATTACTTTTATAACTCTTGTATGTGTCGGATCTAAGATCTTGATGTAACTTTGGTTCATCAAACTACTTGCAACACTTAAATGAGTTGTGCTACTTATCTTAGACTTGCACTAGTGTTATGATGGTCAAAACTTGGTAAATATGATGTAAACACATCAACGAGTTGTACACTTGAAGCTACAAGCATCAAGGATGAGAACCGTGATGCGCATCACACACCAAGAACAAACCGAAACACCTTTAGCTAATATTTCTGGAACTGATCATACCACCTGGGCTACAGTAAAGTTGATTTTCAGTTTTCTAAGTTCGTGTAGATAATTTTTCATTTAAGACTCGTCTTAATCCGAGTTACGGTTTAGGATCTATGGCTTCCCGAAAGTCACTACACCCTATTAACGTTGTGCTGAAATTTCTGACCTACTCGTACTTAAACCATCACCACGATCAAACGAAGACAATTTTGGTTCTGGAAATTGGTCAGTACCTAGGGGACTCATATACGGAGCCATGGCCACTGATCTCACCTCATTTTAGTTTGTATAGAGGTCGTGGCGACTGAACGAAGTCAGCCTTTGTTTTAAACCCTAGTCTTTACTTGAAACTTACTTTATACTTTTTGTTTAATGATGAATGATGATGATACTTAAGACCTAATTTACATACGTTTAAACCTTTGGGAATAAATTACTAACTTAGTAACTTTTGACTTAGGTTAAGGACTTTCCGGACCTACATACTTGCTTACTTTCCCGAACCAACTTTACTACTACTTTACACTGTGAGTTATAGCATCCCTTTTTACTTTAACTATTTTGAGAACTGAGAATACATGCGCATTTTACATTTTACATACTAGGCACGAGACCTTAAACTTTATATATGTGTGGGTTATACAATGGCATAAACTTTTCCCTTAGCTCGATAACGTTTAATCATTGGTCTTTGAACAGGTGAACGCGAATCTTAGATATAGATCCATAGAGTTTGACATCCCCACTCGGGCTAGTAGTGCTAGCATTTAACAGGTGTTTAATACTTCGTAAACATACGCACTCGCCAAGTGTACTATCAGAGGGTTATAAACGTTAAGTTAGTTACCAAGTACCCACGGTTATACATATACTTTTCATACTGTTTTGAAACGCTGTTGAAGCACTGAAATCTCATGGCCTACATTACATTACTGTTATACTTAAACTATAGCTCACCAACCTTTGTGTTGATATTTTTAAGCATGTTTTTCTCAGGTGCTTAAGGTTTGCTTGCTTTCGCTGTTGTACTAGTCTTGCTGATTAGCCACCCACTGCCTTTGATAGAGATGTCACCGCATGAAACATTTTATCTTGCATTCAAACTTTATTACTTTTGAAACGATGTATTTGTAACGACCTATGGGTCACGTACTATTATTGCTAGCTATTTGTAGAAGCATACTTTCGGATGTTATACATTTGACGTTGGTTAAAACGTCACCTTTTATCATGAATGCAAACTCTTTTTGAAACAGCATATAGTATTTGACCTTGTAATGATCCTGTTGTTGATGATTCGTACACGATGGTTTTGTACGGGGCATCACAGCGCAAGTGTAAAGATGCCGAGCTAGAATCATACGCCAACTAATTACATGTGAACAAAACGCACCAAAATATAAAAAAATTAATTATATAAGTAAAATTTAACAACTAAAAAAAAAACAATAAATCAGCCTAACTATTTTTTAACACGATAAACCTTATTCACATGTTTCCGTTAATTGCGAATCGAGTTAAATGGAAACGCAAACGTGAAAATGAGTTGTTGCTGATAACAGTCGCGTGGTGACCGCGACTCGGCAATGGTGGCCACGACAGATTCATTGCGACCGGGATAGATGCATTGCGACCGCGATGTTTGCAAGTGAACGAAAGTTCTGGAATAGACTGAATCGTGACGCGATATCCCTATGGTGACCGTGAAATTTGGTCGACCAGAATTAGATTTGGACAAGGAGTTCTAGTTGGCTTCGAATTCGTTTAGTCTTTGCACTATAAATACCCTCATATGTAACCTGCAATGTATACCTACAAAAATTAATAAAAGAGTACTCTTTGGTTGGCCGAGGATTGAGGTAATCAAGTTTGATTACATATAACCTCGTTATATTCTTGTATTTCTAGGTTTTTGTTAGTTTTCTTCGTGTTCATCACATTATATATGTTTATTGGGTTTGGTAACTTGAGGTTATCAAGTCTTGTTAGGGCTCACCTAATCGTTCCTAACAAGTGGTATTAAAGCTTAGGCTCACGTGTTTGCGGGGACAATGGTGGATAAGAATGATATGAAGATTGATCGATTTGATAGAACCGATTTTAGCTTTTGGAAGACGCAAATCCAAGACCTTCTCTATCAAAAGAAGCTTTACCAACCCTTAACGGATGTTAAACCAGAAGGAATGGAGTAAAGTGAATAGGACTTGTTGGACAGGCAAACCCTGGGGGTTGTTCGACTTTCTCTGGCCAAGAACGTTGCTTGCAATATTGTGGGTGAAACCACAACTTCGGGATTGATTGCGGCTTTATCTAACATGTATGAAAATCCGTCCGATTTGAACAAAGATTTCTTGATTCGACAATTGGTGAATGCTAGGATGATGGAGGGTTCCTCGGCGGCGGATCATGTTAATGAGTTCAATTCGATTTTGACTCGGTTGAAATCGGTTAGCATTAAATTCGATGATGATCTTTAGGCGTTGTTTTTACTATCTTCGTTATCCGATAGTTGGGTCGATACACTAAGGGCGGTGAGTTGTTCACTCGGAACTACTAAACTCACTTTTGAATGAATCCGTGATTTGATTCTTAGCGAAAGTATTCGTAGGAAAGATTCAAGTGGAATTTCAGGTTCGGTGCTAAGTGTTAGTCGGGGAAGAGCTAGGTCAATGAGTCCATCAAGGAGTAAAAACATGGTGTGTTGGAATTGTCAACAAGTTGGTCACTATAAGTCATAGTGCTCGAGTCTTAAGTCGGGGTGGGAGCGTGGTGACTACGGTGATCGAGGATGCGTTGATGTGCCAAGAGAAGGTTCTTGACGAATCTTGGGTTTTGGATTCTGGTGCCTCATATCATGCAACCCCGTACATGAACGAGATGGTGAATTTCAAGGGTTATTCCGGTACGGTTCAAATTGCAAATAGGAGTACTATTGATGTTGTGGGTATTGGAGATCTTGTAGTTAGACACTTAGATTATGCTTAGATCTTGAGAAACATGAGGTTCATCCCAAAGCTCAAAAGTAGATTGATCTCAGTTGGACAATTGTATGATGATAGATGTCATGTTTTAATTGGGGATCAAAGGTGGATAGTGTTTAAAGGGGTTATGTAATTACTCGCGGGTACTAAAGGGGAACCATGTATATGGTTGATGTTCCTTCCGAGGAATGGCTAGGTGGTTTTGTAGGTGCTAAAAATTCTAGTGTGCTAATGCTTTCCGGTATTATTGAGGGTTATTTTTTGAGTGAGAGCTCAAGTGAAGTCGTAACTAGTGGAGATTCGGTTCAAATTGGGTACACTTGAGTTTTCGGTACTTTGGTGTCACGACCCGGAAAATTTCGACTAATTTTAAATCAAACTCTCGATACGATATTATATTTTTACATGATAAGCAAAGTCTGTTAGGTTGGATCTCAAAAATTTTGAACTGTTTCATATATTCAATTGACCTTCGACCATTCCCGACGACTCACGAACAACTATTTGTAAATAGTTACATATATATTTAAATAAATACATATAATGATATATATATAAATATATATATGTAAATATTACTTGTAAATATATAAAGTTATATTAAATTTAATTGTTTAAAATAAATAATATATTTGTTTTAGTAATTAACTTTGCTATTTTTAAACTGTTTATATATAGAAAGGGAATATAAATGATTTCGAGTTTAATTAGTAAACGTCAGTAATACTCGGTTGACATTTCATTAGCATTCATATAGATTTAATATAAGTTTATGAAGGATTAAAATAAGAGTTGAACTGTAAATCGATTACGAAGATTTTAGATTTGTTAAAAGTATTTTTGCCTTTTTAAGTTTAAATATTAGTACTCCGTACATATAAATCGGAACAGAAAATAAATAATTTTCGAACCTTTTTGATCAGGTTTCAAACAGGTAATGAGTGAAATAATTAAATATATTTAATCTAAAAATTTGGGATTTTTAGGAACACTTTCATACGTCAACTGTTTAGCAATGAACACGATATAGCACTCCGCGAAGTAAAAATATCTAAAGTGTCGGCAGATTTTTATTTATAGTTGTGCACATGTTCTTTTTATTTACTAAATTATTATTATTAATTATTATATTATTATTATCATTACCCTAAAAGTTATATAAATATACCTATAGAGATATGTATGGGATATGTAAAGATTCATCCATCTCTAACTCTATTGTCAAGCATCAACAACCATAACTCACCGCCACTATTTCTTCTCCACCGGTACCACCATAATCCACCACAGTCAACCACCACCCTCGACCTCACTCTCCTCTCTCTCTAACCATCTCTCTCCTATCTCTAACCGAAGGAAAACTCACCACCATTGCCACCTATCATGAACACCATAATCCGCCACATCTCTCTCTCTTCTTTCTCTCCCTATATCTTCGTGAATCACCATAAACAAACCGCCATCTTTTGATCACCTTTGAAACCACCACGTTACTACTTCTTTTTTTTCTTCAACGATTATCACCACTATAAACCATCTCCTGCTGCCTATTATTCTTTCTAAGCTCGTCCAACACACAACCCATTTAACCATCGATAATTACTACTGTATGTTTGCTTTAAACGAAACCCCATAACCACAACCATCAATGAACATCACCACCTGCATGTTAGACTGCTACTGCTACATCTTCCTGTTCGACTACAACTGCTATTCTTGCTTCTGTTTTTCTGCTACAGTAACAGTAACAATGTTGAAGATGATAAATAGTGCCGTGATGAAGGTGATTTACGAGATGAACGATGAAGGAGATTGATGATAAATACGATGATCCAGTGATGATCAGATGATGTTAACGATGATGATGGAGAGGTGATTAAAGATTGATGATGACACGATGGTGATAACAGTGATATATGATAATCGACTGCTGCCGTTACCTTCTTTTCCTGTTACAGTTACGATGATGATGATTTAAGTATAATAATGATGGTAGACATGAAGATGATGATGAGGTTAGATGACAAGATGAGTAGAGAAGATGATGAGATGATGATGATGTAATAATGATAAGAGCATGCATTTTTTTTATTTGTTTTCTGCTGTTTCGGTTATATCATTGCAAACGAATTTACAGTCCATAAAATCCAGTTTTTAAGTGGGCTTAGTATTTAATGTTGGGCTGAGGTTGGGCCGAGACCCATCTGAAATCATAATGAAGATGATAAACAATTAGTAGTGGTTAAATCAATTAAATTACGAACTAATTCAAGAAAGAAACAAGCAGAGCAATGCTTAGTTGGTTTCCTGTTAAGCCATAGGTCCTAGGTTCGAAACCAGGCTACAGCGTACATTTTTTTTATCAACAAAAGATGCTGTCAATAGTGGGCCGGTTGTTGGGCTAGAACTCCAAACTTGGGCTCCTTTAACGAGTTAAATAGAATTGGGTATTAAGTTTGATCAGAAATTGGGCAGTAGCTCAATTGGTTAAGAGTATTAGCGGGGAGCGGAGGTAGAAGGTTCGAATCTTGTCTGCAGCACTTCTTTTTAGAAAAAGCTTGGAGAGGGTATACACTTTTATTTTATTTCTATCCTTATTATTATTAGTAATCATTAATTATTATGATTATTATTATTAGTATTATTATTATTATAATTATTATTATAATTATTATTATTATTATTATTATTATTATTATTATTATTATTATTATTATTAACATTACTTTTATTATTAGTAATATTATCAAAACTATCATTCTAACAAATAAATATTTTGTGCATTAAAAATACATGTTACATAACTATATTAATAATACATATAACAAATTATCGATTTTTGATATAATACCAATTACAAATATATATAAATTAATATAAGTATGTGTATAAATATTAATAAGTTTACTAAATAAATATATATAACATATAACTGAAAATATAATATACCAATTTGTTCGATTCTGATTACATGTGTTAATATATACATAATATAGGTTCGTGAATCCGAGATCAACCCTACACTTGTTAAATGATGTCATATGTATTTTTACTACAAAATACAGTATGGTGAGTTTCATTTCCTCCCTTTTTAATTGCTTTTGAAATATATATTTTTGGGCTGAGAATACATGCACTGCTTTTATAAATATTTACGAAATAGACACAAGTACTTAAAAATATATTCTACGTTGAGTTGTACCAATGGCATATTTCCCTGTAGCTTGGTAACTACTATTTACATGTGGTATTGTAAACGCGAATCCTGTTGATAGATCTATCGGGCCTGACAACCCCAACCGGACTGGACGACCAGTATTCAACGGTTGCACAGTACTTCGTTTCGGGACTACACTTGGTACGGTGTAGTGAGATTTCATAATAAAGGGAATATGCGACGTTGATTAAATGTTAAGTATGGTTACCAAGTGCTCAACCACTTAGAATGCTTTACATACACTTGCGAGTGTACATATATATATATATATATATATATATAAACTGAAATCTTGTGGTCTATTAAGATATTGAAATGATTGTTAGGATAAACCTATGAACTCACCAACCTTTTGGTTGACACTTTTAAGCATGTTTATTCTCAGGTACGAATTAAGTCTTCCGCTGTGCATTTGCTCATTTTAAAGACATTTCTTAGAGTCCTTCATGGCATACTTAGGACAATACCTCGCAATGGGACCAGATGTTGATGACTTCGTCCATGTGGATTAGGACGGGTTATTACAGGTGGTATCAGAGCTGGTTTAATGCTGTTTATGAGCGGGTTAATCGTTGAGGGGGTTCTCACAGTGTTACCTGTGACGAAGCATTGGCTCTTACTCCTCGCGGTCCCTATTAGGGTTGGCTGTACATTACCAAGAGGTACGCTCAGTGGTCACCAGGCGGTTAGCTGGGAAGGCACTGAGTGGGATGCGTCCCCACTGTGTTACAGGTGGTATCAGAGCGTTGGTCCTAGTGAACCAGGTCTTGCATTAGTGTGTCTAACTGATAGTTGTTAGGATGCATTAGCGAGTCTGGACTTCGACCTTAGCTGCATATTATACGTATTGTTTATCATTCCTAGTGGAAAATTACCTGATTATCATTCCTAAGTTTAGACATGACTTCCTGCACTTATTTGATAGATCGTTTACAGATAAATTCATATCTTAGCGTATCTGCTAATTCATATCTTAGCGTATCTGTTACTGTAGACTTTATCTGACACGTTTCCTTAAATCTCTCCGTAATCTACGGGATCTTCTGTACTATACATAGATATTCTATGTAATTAGAATATCATCCGATATCCGAAATTCATTTCATACCAAAACCTCTTTATCTAACCGAGCAAAATGGAACTCACCACTAGTTCAAGCCCCTCGGATTCCGATATGAAGTCCCACTCAAGCTCCGAAAGCAGTATGACCGGAATGGACCAACCAATTCATCTGATGGGTTAGTAGTTGACTGAATCATTGGAGGCAAGAAGAAGGTGATCCTTTACACCAACTGAATTCACCTCTTGGCGAAGAACCTGAAGCACTTACCGGCGAACCTATCCGAAACACCATTTTCAGCCTCATCTCCAGGGTGGCTCGTCACAATTATCTTCTATCTAAAATTCTAAACTTTATTCATCCGCTCGTTCCAACCGTCAACCTTTTTGCCGTAATGGAAGAAGTTAACGAACTTCACGCTCGAGTAGTGGCTTTGGAGAATATGGTGCAAAACTTAACAGCTCCAGCAACATCACCAGCACCAACAGTACTATCAACATCAACACCAGTACCACCAACAACCCAAGTTTCAACATCACACGCTTCAACATCTCATTCTGTACCTCGAGCATAATTTTCGTTCTACGTATCGTTCTACACCGACTATCTTTGTTCTACATATCGTCCTATATCAATTACCTTTGTTCTACATGACGATTATGTAATCTCTAATGTTTTAGAGATTATATATTCTTATTCTAACGATAAATTCAATGAGTCTAATATCATATTGACTCATTAAATCCATGATTACATCTGAAGAAAATATATATGTATGTATATTTTCATAAAGATTGTAACTAAAAATTCTTTTGTACAAACTGTTAATGGTGAAAATATTTTAACGGGTAGGTAATACCCGAGGAATATTTAGATTTCACATTAATAAGTTACACTGTACATTCGACGAAGCTGATTCAACAGTCATTTACTATCCTACTTACAACTACCGATATACGTATCCGTTCACCGCAGAATAACCATTTTCATTCAATTTCATATTAGGATTTTGACCTATCAGAATTCAACAAGTGGCATAATGAAGAAAATATTGGACAAAAATAAAATTTGTTAGAAACAAACGAATTAACTAATTAAAATATTGTTAAGAATCCACGCTAACTGTTCCTAGCTAACTGTTCCTAGCTAACTGGTTACATTTTATTTATCGCAATTTACATTCTTGCAATTTACATTCTCTCAATTTTATTTATTGTCATTTAATTTCTGTTATTTACTTTTACGCACTTAAAATCGGGACACATGTACACAATACGTCGGATTAATTCTGAGACAATACGTTGTACACGGTTCATGATATATTTATTCATTTATTTTACGCACTTTAGATAACGGGACACGTATGCAAGGTTTCGACCTATCATATCGACCCATCTATATATATATTTCGGAACAACCATAGACACTCTATATGTGAATGTTGGAGTTGGCTATACAGGGTTAAGGTTGATTCCAAAATATATATATGGTTTGAGTTGTGATCAATACTGAGACCGGTACACGGGTCACGATACGTATTAATTAATTCGAATATTATATATTAAACTATATATATGAATCATTGGACTATTGAACTATTGGACTGTTGGACTGCTAACATTGGACAATTAAAATGGATTAAAATATTGATTATAACATATGAAACTAAACAATTATTCAAGTTTGCCACTTGATTTCTTCTTAAACCTCAATTTGAATCTTGACGATTCCAATCCATGTTTAAATCTTTCATGATTCTTGAAGACACCTCAACCGAGAGGATAAACCAACTGTACTTCATCTACGAAAGAAACGATTGATACATGTAGTTATGCACCTGAAAAACTCTCGGAAACTAAGGAATCTTTTAACACATAGATGTGCTAATTCTTTTAGTGTTATTATTACCCAAAATAATTTAGTAATCCCTTTCAAAGTGGCAAATTTTGTCACAGCTCCAGCAAGTCAACTTCAACCTTTCGTCCGAAATTATATACCTCTTCGTGCTATCTGTATTACATTATATCGGAAATTTCCATAAAACCTAAGTATGAATTATGAATGTGTCTGGAGTAGTGTTGGGAATTGAAGCATGAGTTAGTATAATATAATGCGCTTGGCCAACGTGATTATATTACAGTAAGTCATGCTAAATTTCTAATGTAACGTGATGATGATTCACAGACCTTATCCTCATCATGTGTCATGTTACATAACTCTTTCATTCTACATAACCTCCGAACTATCAAGAAGATTATATTCTTGATAGTTCTATCTTCAGTAATTTTGATAAATTTGAAAATCAAATCGTGCTATCACGTTCCTTCCTACTTAGAACATTATAATCATTCGAAATTCTATATCTACGAATTTTGGACCATTATTCGCTTGACTTGAAGTCGGGAAGAGAAAACAAAAGCATAGAGCTTCGAAATATAAGGGAGAATATAAAGCCCGATAACAACGCATAAATTACAAACCGTGTATGTCAATGTTTATCGCAACATAAAGACACGGGAGAATTAAAAACACTAAAACCCCAAAGGTGAAGTAAAAGAAAGTGGATTCCTCTGGTGGAAGTTGGAAAAGGAGAATGAATGTTGCGATAGTAAGGATGAGGACAAGGATCAGAACTGGATTAAGCATTTTCACAATCGTTTAAAAGTATGGATCGAGAAAGAAAAAATAATCGAACGGAAGGGTTTAATCTATAATGAAAATATCAGACGTAGCAATCAAGACAGATGACCACATTTAATTAAAAAGATCCTAATTTCCTCAAATTCCGAAGACTCAAATCTTATTTAGATTTCGAAGATTTCCTTAATCCCTTGAATTCCGGAAATTCAACCAAGACAACGTCAAAAGTAAGACGAATCTTTATCCTCCACATATCACTCTTTTGTGATAGCTTTACCCATACGCTTCACATGATCGAATCGTATTGTCTATATTAATCAATAATGATAAAACTCTAATTATCAACTCATATTCATGAAAACATTTTTATTGTTAGCCATGACTACCTCACTCAAATTTCGGGACGAAATTTCTTTAACGGGTAGGTACTGTCACGACCCAGAAAATTTCGACTAATTTTAAATCAAACTCTCGATACGATATTATATTTTCACATGATAAGCAAAGTCTGTTAGGTTGGATCTCAAAAATTTTGAACTGTTTCATATATTCAATTGACCTTCGACCATTCCCGACGACTCACGAACAACTATTTGTAAATAGTTACATATATATTTAAATAAATACATATAATGATATATATAAAAATATATATATGTAAATATTACTTGTAAATATATAAAGTTATATTAAATTTAATTGTTTAAAATAAATAATATATTTGTTTTAGTAATTAACTTTGCTATTTTTAAACTGTTTATATATAGAAAGGGAACATAAATGATTTCGAGTTTAATTAGTAAACGTCAGTAATACTCGGTTGACATTTCGTTAGCATTCATATAGATTTAATATAAGTTTATGAAGTATTAAAATAAGAGTTGAACTGTAAATCGATTACGAAGATTTTAGATTTGTTAAAAGTATTTTTACCTTTTTAAGTTTAAATATTAGTACTCCGTACATATAAATCGGAACAGAAAATAAATAATTTTCGAACCTTTTTGATCAGGTTTCAAACAGGTAATGAGTGAAATAATTAAATATATTTAATCTAAAAATTTGGGATTTTTAGGAACACTTTCATACGTCAACTGTTTAGCAATGAACACGATATAGCACTCCGCGAAGTAAAAATATCTAAAGTGTCAGCAGATTTTTATTTATAGTTGTGCACATGTTCTTTTTATTTACTAAATTATTATTATTAATTATTATATTATTATTATCATTACCCTAAAAGTTATATAAATATACCTATAGAGATATGTATGGGATATGTAAAGATTCATCCATCTCTAACTCTATTGTCAAGCATCAACAACCATAACTCACCGCCACCATTTCTTCTCCACCGGCACCACCATAATCCACCACAGTCAACCACCACCCTCGACCTCACTCTCCTCTCTCTCTAACCATCTCTCTCCTATCTCTAACCGAAGGAAAACTCACCACCATCGCCACCTATCATGAACACCATAATCCGCCACATCTCTCTCTCTTCTTTCTCTCCCTATATCTTCGTGAATCACCATAAACAAACCGCCATCTTTCGATCACCTTTGAAACCACCACGTTACTACTTCTTTTTTTTCTTCAATGATTATCACCACTATAAACCATCTCCTGCTGCCTATTATTCTTTCTAAGCTCGTCCAACACACAACCCATTTAACCATCGATAATTACTACTGTATGTTTGCTTTAAACGAAACCCCATAACCACAACCATCAATGAACATCACCACCTGCACGTTAGACTACTGCTGCTACATCTTCCTGTTCAACTACAACTGCTATTCTTGCTTCTGTTTTTCTGCTACAGTAACAGTAACAATGTTGAAGATGATAAATAGTGCCGTGATGAAGGTGATTTACGAGATGAATGATGAAGGAGATTGATGATAAATACGATGATCCAGTGATGATCAGATGATGTTAACGATGATGATGGAGAGGTGATTAAAGATTGATGATGACACGATGGTGATAACAGTGATATATGATAATCGACTGCTGCCGTTACCTTCTTTTCCTGTTACAGTTACGATGATGATGATTTAAGTATGATAATGATGGTAGACATGAAGATGATGATGAGGTTAGATGACAAGATGAGTGGAGAAGATGATGAGATGATGATGATGTAATAATGATAAGAGCATGCATTTTTTTTTTATTTTTTTTCTGCTGTTTCGATTATATCATTGCAAACGAATTTACAGTCCATAAAATCCAGTTTTTAAGTGGGCTTAGTATTTTATTGTTGGGCTGAGGTTGGGCCGAGACCCATCTGAAATCATAATGAAGATGATAAACACTTAGTAGCGGTTAAATCAATTAAATTACGAACTAATTCAAGAAAGAAACAAGCAGAGTGATGCTTAGTTGGTTTCCTGTTAAGCCATAGGTCCTAGGTTCGAAACCAGGCTACAGCGTACATTTTTTTTATCAACAAAAGATGCTGTCAATAGTGGGCCGGTTGTTGGGCTAGAATTCCAAACTTGGGCTCCTTTAACGAGTTAAATAGAATTGGGTATTAAGTTTGATCAGAAATTGGGCAGGAGCTCAATTGGTTAAGAGTATTAGCGGGGAGCGGAGGTGGAAGGTTCGAATCTTGTCTGCAGCACTTCTTTTTAGAAAAAGCTTGGAGAGGGTATACACTTTTATTTTATTTCTATCCTTATTATTATTAGTAATCATTAATTATTATGATTATTATTATTATTAGTATTATTATTATTAGTATTATTATTATTATTATTATTATTATTATTATTATTATTATTATTATTATTATTATTATTATTATTATTATTATTATTATTATTAACATTACTTTTATTATTAGTAATATTATCAAAACTATCATTCTAACAAATAAATATTTTGTGCATTAAAAATACATGTTACATAACTATATTAATAATACATATAACAAATTATCGATTTTTGATATAATACCAATTACAAATATATATAAATTAATATAAGTATGTGTATAAATATTAATAAGTTTACTAAATAAATATATATAACATATAACTGAAAATATAATATACCAATTTGTTCAATTCCGATTACATGTGTTAATATATACATAATATAGGTTCTTGAATCTGAGGTCAACCCTACACTTGTTAAATGACGTCATATGTATTTTTACTAGAAAATACAGTATGGTGAGTTTCATTTCCTCCCTTTTTAATTGCTTTTGCAATATATATTTTTGGGCTGAGAATACATGCGCTGCTTTTATAAATGTTTACGAAATAGACACAAGTACTTAAAAATATATTCTACGTTGAGTTGTACCAATGGCATATTTCCCTGTAGCTTGGTAACTACTATTTACATGTGGTATTGTAAACGTGAATCCTGTTGATAGATCTATCGGGCCTGACAACCCCAACCGGACTGGACGACCAGTATTCAACGGTTGCACAGTACTTCGTTTCGGGACTACACTTGGTACGGCGTAGTGAGATTTCATAATAAAGGGAATATGCGACGTTGATTAAATGTTAAGTATGGTTACCAAGTGCTCAACCACTTAGAATGCTTTACATACACTTGCGAGTGTACATATATATATAAACTGAAATCTTGTGGTCTATTAAGATATTGAAATGATTGTTAAGATAAACCTATGAACTCACCAACCTTTTGGTTGA
Source organism: Rutidosis leptorrhynchoides (assembly GCF_046630445.1). Classification (NCBI taxonomy): domain Eukaryota; kingdom Viridiplantae; phylum Streptophyta; class Magnoliopsida; order Asterales; family Asteraceae; genus Rutidosis; species Rutidosis leptorrhynchoides. The sequence goes on along the minus strand of NC_092334.1, from coordinate 490,167,426 downwards.
CACTTTTAAGCATGTTTATTCTCAGGTACGAATTAAGTCTTCTGCTGTGCATTTGCTCATTTAAAAGACATTTCTTGGAGTCCTTCATGGCATACTTAGGACAGTACCTCGCAATGGGACCAGATGTTGATGACTTCGTCCATGTGGATTAGGACGGGTTATTACATTTGGGTAGATCTTCTCCAATGGCAACTTTGTTGCGATCGGCCAAAGAAAATGAACAAAAGTTTTTTCTAGGAGTCACAGTTAATGATACACCCGTACAACATGTGTTGGCTCGGAGTGAAAAATCGGGTTTATCGAAATTCGTGCCCACGTATGTGGTCGGTGTTTCACCGTGAAAGAAAAGGTGGTAAGGTGGACGATTAAAGGTGCAATTGTGTGCTCGTGTAGTGTCTTAATCGGTAATGTCCATGTGTTCGTTCAGCGGTATTTTCTTGTGTCGAAAGACTCCACTTGCTCGTGGGTTAACGAGTAAAGTGTGGCGTGATTCGGGTTAAATCTGATGGTATCAAAAGGAGGTGTAATTAGTGGGTACATGGTTGTTGTTGTGGGATGAAAACATGTTAAGAATGGGTGTCGTTTAATGTCTCTTTGAGGGGGAGATTGTTGAGTGTGAATCGAGTTAACGGTAACGCAAACGTGAAAATGAGTTGTTGCTGATAACAATCGCGTGGTGACCGCGACTCGACAATGGTGACCGTGACAGATTCATTACGACCGGGATAAATGCATTGCGACCGCGACATTTGGCCAGTGAACAAAAGTTCTGAATAGCCTGAATCGCGACCGCGATATCCCTATGGTGACCGCGATATCCCTATGGTGACCGCGAAATTTGGTCGAACTGAATTGGATTTGCGACCGCGAAAGTTCGAGTGACTTCGAATTCGTTTAAATTTTGCACTATAAATACCCTCATATGTAACCTGCAATGTATACCTACGAAAATTAACAAGGGAGTACTCTTTGGTTCGCCGAGGATTAAAGTAATCAAGTTTTATTACATATGATTTCGTTATATTCTCGTGTTATTACGGTTTTACTAGTTTTCTCCGTGTTCATCAGATTATATCCGTTTATTGTCAGTGGCTTTGGTAACTTGAGGTCTTGTTATGGCTCACCTAACCGCTCCTAACAGTTTCAAATATTAGATTCATGGTCGTCATGTTATTTTTTGGGCTCTTGATAAATAGAAAATGTGAGTTTTTTATATACGAAAATTTTCATATGTAATAATATAATAAGTTTAATAATACTAAAAAACATCATAAGTACCATCATCAATCAAAAGAACAGTCGTAGAAAATATAATCTTAAATTAAATGGAACTAAGTATGTAATGTTGAGACATAGTTTTTGGACCTTGTGCGATTGCTCACCCACGCCTCAATATTCGGTCATGATTATATCAAGGTGGATGTTGAAATAACCAATTAATACATGTTTATATGTATATGCATCTGTTTATGTATATGCATATGTATATGTATAATTTTTTTAACAATATTGTATATCAGTAAATGTATAGATAGATTGGTTTTTGTTATTTAATTAATGAAGAATGAAAGGACGTAGCATTTGTTCGTGAGTTTGGTGAACTAATGTAGTGTTGGGGTCTTTTATCTTAGGTAAGCAAATAGTCTTCTAAATTTTGTTAGCTTCTCATATTAAACTATCGCTTTTTCCCTATGCATATTAGGTACTCGTATTACATCATATTATTATATAAATAAAATAAATAACACTTTAGTTAATTAGATTTTGTTATATGTCCATAAATAATAGTGATTTATAAGTGTTTATTAACTAGTATTAAAACCTGCCGATAGAAGTGGTTCTGTTACATTGCATGACTACTTGATGCACCTACCGTCTTTTCGTCCATCATCTTTTCATTTTTATAAATTTTACTTGACTGTTATCCATTCCATAAAATAATTATACTTTTTAGAATTTAGTTTTCAAAGTTACATGGCTTGATCTAATAAAGAAAATGAAAATGAGTTTTTCACTGATTAAGCGAAGATGTCAATATATACTCATTATTTATATACGAGTAATTTTATACTCCGTATAATCACATAAATGAAACATTGAATTGAACATGTAACCGTAAATAATACTAACAATAAATTCGATTTTGACCTGTTAATAAACAACAACCCATGAAAATTACTGTAATTTCTTATCGATTGTCGTTGCAACTTGCAAATAACAATAAGAGTTAATTACACCGATGGTCCTTGTGATCTTGGTTAAATTACGTCTCTAGTCCCTAACTCTTGAAAATTATATGCTTCGTCCCTGTGGTTTTAAGTCCAAACGGAGGTGGTTCCTGTAGTCTTGGTTAAATTACGTCGCTAGTCCCTAACTCTTAAAAATTATACGCTTCGTCCCCGTAGTTTTAAGTTCAAACGGCGGTGGTCCTTTTTTAAACTTCTGTCAAACGTCTCCGTATTACAAAACTTGGGCTAAACTCATACATTATACTAATAACTTGGGCTAAACTCATACTCCGTATTACAAAAGTTGACATGATTCTTGTAAAAAAGACCAATAGAAATGAGAATGAGTACCATCTAACCCTAGATGAAGACGACCATAACGAACTAGTTAGAACCAGATCAAAAAGTCATAAGTCATAACAATGTATCCAAACCAACCTTCTAACATACATTAAAGTAGTAATTGATATTCAATACCCATAATTAAAATCCTCTTAAAAACATGATAAACCGATAAGAATTTTGAAAGCTGCAAAACAACAAGTAGCTTGTAACAATGGGTGGAGATGCCAGCTAGATAAATATATATTTGCACCACAGGGACCACCGTCGTTTGGACTTAAAACCACATGGACGAAGCATATAATTTTTAGGAGTTAGGGATTAGCGACGTAATTTAACCAAGACCACAGGGACCATCAGTGTAATTAACTCTAACAATAACAAAATCTAATTCCGTAAAGAATTGGTAAATAATACAGTACTAGTAAAAGTAAACTGCTAGATATCGGGTGCTCGTAGTTGTTTAGAGTTCTGTTTTGTGATTTCCAGGATAGCCATATCATTTTGGTTGTATTCTTGTTCGCTTTTTTTAATTTTTTAATGAAAGAATTTTAGTTACTTTCTGAGGAAAAAAACCAAAACTGTTAACCCTCAACAGGGATAACACTTGTTAAAACGAGAAAGATTAGGGGAGGCAAGTGCAACAAATAGAAAAAGGATACGTCAGTTTAGAAGTTTAATTAGGCCAACAGCCCCAACACCACCCCAACCATGAATCAGTATCTTCAAAATGCCCGCGCATTCACATATATACGTATACATCCATATATCTATATCTATATATATAAACCCTCACCTGACCTCAAAAATCCCTAATTTCTATAACCCTGATCGCGTCAATGGAGGCTTCAAATTCGTCCATCAACGAAGCGTACTGGCCGCTTCCTTATCTTTATTCATCTTTTACATCCATTTGGCTCGTTTTCTCTTGTTGTTGGATCTTCAATACTTACATCAGCCGCCATTTTCAGGTCATATCTACACTCAACTCATTTAATTACTCTGTTTTTGTACTAATTAATTGCATGTATTGGATTCAAGTGTCTGAAAATGCAATAGTTTCATACTTTCATTGTATGTACTATAAAATTGTGTCATAACTATCAAATATTTTACTTATTACTCTTGTATCTGATGTATTCCAATATGTATGCAAATTAATTTCTGATGGATGCCAAATGATGAATGAATTAGGTCTAATTTTAGGTCTATTCAGCAATACTCTTAATTGTTATGTGTATGATATTAGAGCAGGTGAACAGTTTACAATGGGCACTTGCATCAGTTCCTTGTGTTAAATCCTTACAACTCGCATTTTCATTTCTCTTCTGGTCAGCTCTTAATCCTTCACTATTTAAATTAATTAGCTTATTTAAAGTTGTCGTTGCGATGTCATATGTAGAAACCATCAATTGCTGCAGGTATTCATGTTTTTATTTCCAAACATGTTCCTTATGGATGTCATTTGGTGTATATGTAACTGGACTGTTATTTGAGACAGCTTCAATCGTATCTTTTTTGCTAATTGCTCATGGATATTGTATCACTTCTGAGCGTCTTTCAGTACCCGAACGTCGAGCTATGGCTGTACTTGGATGTGTGTTTTATCTGATTCTTGTTGGTCATAGAGCTTCTATACCTTACTTCTCAGTAAGTATTCTTTATTCAAGTTTTATTATAATTACTCTACATTTTTGTTCTTCTAAAGATGCTAATTTCTTCTAATTTTTTTGAAACATGCAGATCCTACTAGTGTTTGACTACTTGATCATATTCTTTGTGATATTTAATCATATAACTCAAAATTTGTCACTGTTGAGTGAGCAATTAGATTATATACAGGATGAAGGTGTTCAAGAAATGTATGATGCGGTTTACACCAAATACCTTATGTTCAAGTATGTGTTGTAATAATTATAATCAATACTAAGATTAATATAAAAACGTGGATAGGTTAGTTTTTGACACCTTTTACGGCTTTTGATCTTATGTTTTTCAGGAAATTTAAAGGTGCAATGAATATAGTAGCTATAGCGGAAACTGCTGTAAATTTCTTTAACTTTGTGTTTAGTGCAAATTTTGTGCAATAAAGAAAAAATTTGAATCCGCTTATATGGATTTCAGATTTTCCTTAATATGGAGAGTTCGCCGGAAAGGTATTGGATGAAGTTACTGGTTCGTGAGTGGGCGCACTTTTGTATCTTTTTATATATTGGGTATGATGTTATTATTAAATTTTTCATTAATAATTTATATTGTCATCCTTGTTATATGCTGATGTTGTCTTTTGGTATACTAATACTGTAGTAGTTTTCTGTCTTAATAGATGGATTTTTAGATCACAGGATTTGGCACCGCGTTTTTCTGTTATGCCAACTCACAAGTCTAAAAAAGAAAGAGTTATTCCTCCCATTTACAGCATTGTAAGATCACAATCGATGCTAAAACTTATAAAAACAAAGTACTTGTATGATTGTATCTAATACTTTATGTTGGTGTTATTTTAGGAACTGGATGCAGCGTCTTTTAAAGATTTTAGCAGCAGAGAATGGCAGATTGGAGTGGTAAGTGGGTGGTTAAACAAATGTTAGTTGTATATTTAATACTGTAGTAAGTAAGTTATATAATGGTTATTGATTGATTGATGATTAATGATAAGTCACGCTGTATTGCTATATATGCTAGCCAACTTTTCAAGATAGGAGCTCGAAGGACTCGATTTTAGTAGTGATACAACACCCTCACACATCTAGACCAATTTTGAGCAACTCTGGATCAGGGATATCAGCTAGTGAAGCTGTGTGTTCTTCATTTAGAAGCAACTAGATGTGGAGCCCTCGCTTTGCGCCGGGGACTCCGTTTTGAATACGAGTTAAAAAAAAAAGTCTTGATCTATTTTGTAAAAAAGAATTTTTTTTGACATCTAACATTGAAGTGTTGTTCCTTTTGTGAAAGTTGCTTCTTTTAGCGTTCGGGTTTTATTTTTTTAAAAAAAAAGTTAGTAAAGTGAGGGTTCGATTTGTATTTTAATAAAAGTTAGGAGGTTAAGTTTGTGAAATTTGAAAAAAAATATACGTATAAAGTGGGAGTTCGATTTCTATTTTAATAAAAGGTAGGGGTTAAGTTTGTGAAAATTGAATATTAGTAAAAAAAAAAAAGTTAGTAAAGTGGGGGTTCGATTTGTATTTTAATAAAGTTAGGGGGTTAAGTTTGTGAAATTTGGGAAAAAATATACGTATAAAGTGGGGGTGTGATTTGTATTTTAATAAGAGTATAAAGTGGGGGTGCGATTTGTATTTTAATAAAAGTTGGGGGGTTAAGTTTGGTAAAAGTGAGAAAAGGAATAGTACTATTCATTTGGCCTTTGCCTTTTAGATATAGGTATATAATATGAGTGGTGATTTTGTATGTTGAATCATGAGGAGAAATATTATACTATTAGATATAGATATGAACAAATATATATGAGAATCTGCAGCTGATTATTGAGAAGTTATACTTTATTAAAGTATGGATATAAATATAAATTTGTAAATAGTTTACAACTTTTCGTTGTTATGACTTGGTTCGTAGTTTGGATGAGAATCCTCTCAAGTTGGGAGTGATTATTTAAAACAAATTCATTTCCCTATTAATTAGATCTCATTGTTTTACTAGTAGTATTTTGGATACAAGACAACTGATAACATGACTGGTTTTGACAAGAAGAAAAGAGTTCTGTTAATGTTATGTAATTTTGATCCATAATTCATATAATAAATGGTTATTAATCAATTTGCTCAAAAAAAGTTAAAAGTGTATGACAATTTGCTCAAAAATTAGAAGTGTATGCCAATTTGCCATATAAAAACTTGCAAATTTGCCCACACAATGGGTCGTGACCAGTCGCAAGTCGCTTGCGTATTAGCAACTTGTGATTTGGGTGTGCGAGACAAAAATCGATACTATTCCATAAATTTAAAACAAGCGTATATAACGGATGTTTAATACATCAGATCCACCAATAGAAGGTTTGTATTCTTATAATGTACATGGTAGGGAATTCAGTTATGTATTGTTTTAGTTTATGGAATAGAAGTACCTATTTATTGTCTTACACACCTATGTCACAAGACGAAAAAGAAACAGCCAAACACCATGCAAGTCGCGAGTACGCAAGCAACTTGCGACATGTCACAACCTATAATCAAGTTTATAGAGACTGAAAGCGGCCTAAAGCGTCGGCAAATTTGCATTTTATTATTATTATTATTATTTTATTTTGACATATTGTCACACACTTCTATTTTTTTTTTTTTTGAGCAAATTGATTGATTAATAACTATGATAATTAATAATAATAAAATATATAAATATAAATATATAATTTTAAGTTGAGCTCGTCAAATACACACTTGATAAAAGAAATTACAATGTACAGTAGCATCCTGAGGAGCCTGATGGGCCGGCCCAAGCTGAGTTTCCATTCCGTCACCGGTTCAACCAGTCGTCGTCGTCGTCGTCGTCGTCCGAAACTCAAAACCTGAGCCAAACGTCTCCTTCTATGAACAACAACAACAAAAACAAGAGAGAAAGAGAGAGAAATAAAATTGTGATCTCAATTACGGTCACACTCAATCTTTTTGGTCAACAACAACTACATTAGTCTCATCGAATGAGCGCAGGTACCTAGGGTTTCCATTATTTTATTTATAAGTAATTCATGCTTGTATTGATATCTATCTATTATCCATCATTTTAATATGTATTTTAATTTTAATTTTAAATTTAAATCTTAAAGCGTGCTAAATATTACTCTAAAATAATTTGGTAGCTGTTATATTTGCAATTGGTTCCTTATCTATTTTATGATTATTCAAAAGTTTCCAGGTCTCAGTTGATACAAAATGCTATCCAGAAACATAATTAAATAATGAGATTAAAACTGGAATTTTCAGGCCAAAACTTGCGACTTATGCAAATCCAAAGCTGCAATGCAACTAAACTAATTTATATAATTCAAATACCATTTTTTATCATCACAGTTTCAGTATATTTGAGTTTAAATACTTTGTTGCTCTGAAAATATTTTTTTCATGCTGTATAGCTTTATGGTTCATATAGATGTTTGGCACTAAAGACTCTTTTAAGAAAATAAAGGACCCCACATATATTGGTAAAACTGCAATTATTGTTAACCAAGGAAAGTCGTTCGCAGCATTTCTTCATGTAAGTTGAAAATTGAAAAATTGTAGATGTACATGTAAGTCATTTACTGGAACGGATGCATAAATCGAGAGTTATAATAGTATTAAATACAAATATGACACTTTGATATGCATAAAAATTCGAACTATGTTAGATTTGTCTACTTATATGATTCAATTTAGAAATTTAGGAACTTTTTTCCATTATTGATTTGAAAGTTTGTCATCATATACGATATGACACATCATTTTTAAAATTTGCAGGTGGAGCATTTGGAGGGAACAGAGGTGCACGACCCGTGCCACCAGAGAAAGGAGTATTTTCATTAGATCACATGCACTTATGTGACGACGTAACATCTCTTCTGACTTGTTTTAATAGTAGTATTTGTGAATTAAAGGCCCTAAAAACTAAATTTCTCGAATTTGCAGGCAAAAAAAGAGTATATAAGCTGTCTCAAAACATCAGGGCATAAATCTGAGATATGCAAACATCTTTCGAAGAAGTACCTTGAATGCCGTATGGAAAAGTTAGTAACTTTTTATTTATTTAATCTATTTTCTTGAATTTTTTGTATTCAATCATACATATCAAATTGAACTGTAAATGTTGCATAGCCAAAAATTTAGGTACTAGGTAGACCAGTTGGATCAGATTAGGGTATGTTTGGCAAAACTAGCTGGAAGCTGCAAGCGTTTAGCTGCAGGCGTTTAGCTGCAAGCGTTTAACTGCAAGCGTTTAGCTGAAGCTTTTTAAATGTATTTAATTGTTTGGCAAAGTAGTTGGAGCTGTTAAAAAAAATATAAAATGACAAAAATGGACACGAGGGATATCAGTTACGATTACGATTTCAATTATGATAATGATTTCATTTTTACCAAATAAACATGCAATACATACATATACATATATATACAATATACAACAACTGATTATGCTACAATTATTACAATTTTGATTACGATAACGATTTTACCAAATAAACATACAATACAAACATATATACATTATACAGTACCATCTTTACGAAATATGTGATTAAATAGAATATTTATATTATATATAATATATATATTTTGAAAATACATCGATATTGATAATACACAAATTTAATATTGATATATCTAACTCGGTAACTAAAAATTGGATGCCCCAAAATATGTTGGATGTACGTGAGAGCATTTCTAATATATAAGAGGGGGTATTTAAGTAAACTAAAGCCTAAAAGCTCTTGTAACTTTCTAAACGCTATGTCATAAAGCGTTTCATTTATGAGCTTCTTGGAGCATTTTCAATCCCATTAAAAGCTTTAAGCTATGTCAACCAAACGAAGCTATTTATTAAATATGAGCTTTTTCTTAAAAGCCAAAAGTTAGAAGCTCGAAAAAGCTCCTAAAAGCTCCTTGCCAAACATACCCTTAATTAGTTATCAAATCTGACCCACGACCCAAAACAGGGTAATGATCTTGACCCGTTGACCCCCATTAATATACGTCCTTGCGTATCATAGTTTTTATCAAGGAGAAATGCAAGTGTTCGTATATGTGATGTAACATCCCGCCTTTTTCCATTTACTTTTCCGTTATACTAATATAAAGTCCGTTATATGTTTATAACATCTCCCGTTGATGCGCGTTTTAAATTATCTCGTTTAGGTAATTCCCGCACCCGAACGAAAGTTGAGGGACTAAACTTGACAAGGGATCAAACCCTTGACTAGGTCAATGGGTCAAACCCCTTTCACCCATTCATTTCATCTCCATCTCTCTCTCTCTTTCTCTCTAGCAAGAACACACACACCCAAAACCAAATTCATTCAATCATCATCTAAATTCGATCTAGGAGGCTTACAACAAAATAAACTACATATTTGTGATCCTCTCTTCATCCTCTTCATTTTGGTACCAACTTCATCTCATTTGGGTAACTTTCTAAAATCACTAGATTTTGTGTTCTTGATGTTTTTAACTTATAAAAGTGTTAATTAGTGTCTATGGCTCAAGTCTAACATGAATATATAATTTGTATGCTCGATCTCGTTGTGTTAGTGTAACTAGCATGAACTTGAATTTTGGTGTGTTGTTCTTGAATTTTGGATGATCATATGTTGTTAGATGTTAAAAGTTCATGTTCTAATTGTGTTCCTAGTATCATTAGCTTCATTTTGATGTATAGATTGATTTAAGAAACTTCATAAACGCGATTATTGATTTTGTGAACTTTTGGTTAGGGTTGACAACTCTTTAAACGAACCTTTGATGCGTTGAATGCTTGTTAATGTTATTGATAAGTGTTTAGTTGTGTTACATGTTTCATTACCTTCAAAACGGCATATCATATGTATAAATTGGATTCCCGAAACTTAAATTTCAATTGATAAACTTGAAACTTGAAAATAAACCTCTATTGATCACTTGACGGGATTTCGGTTATAGTATATGATGTTTTTGCTTGATGAAAAGTGCTTAGTTGCGTTCCTTGTCGAAAGAGCTTTCCGATGATATAAAATACATGTTCTAATTGTTTGCGGATCATAAAATGTGATTGTTTGTGTTTTGGTTCGTCCATTTGAGGAATACAGCAAACAGGGCCTGGGAAAAGATCAGGACGCCGTCCAGATACTTGGGACGCCGTCCCACCTTTTGAACCGGGACGCCGTCTAGCTTCTCGGGACGCCGTCCCAACCTTAAAACCGGGACGCCGTCTAGCCATTTGGGACGCCGTCCCATTTGGCTAAAACTGGTTGTTTGCTTTGGTCATTTGACATGAAAATGTTTGCTATGCTACGGACCTCCGATTAACATGAAACTTGGCCAACATGCTCATATATGATTATATAACTTAGAAAAATTGTCGGATACCCAACCCGACCCGACCAAGTTGACTTTTAATCAAACTTAACCAAATAATTGTGCAATCGTTCTAACATGTTTTTATACTTGTACCTTGCATGAAACATGACAATTTGATTCACATGCTATTATGATCGAGTCTTAACGAGCCATAGGACTAATTGAACATCTTTGACCTATTGTGTTTACCGTTATTGATACAAACCTATTGTTTAGGTCAAGACTAGCATTGTTCTTTGCACACGTTTACTTGTCGAAGTACTTTACTACTCGTGCACTCAAGGTGAGATCATAGTCCCACTTTTACTCTTTTTGAACTTACATTTGGGATGAGAAAACATAAACATTTCTTTACTAAGTGAACACAAGTACAGGAAAAACAAACATTCTACATACGAGTTTAGAACAAAATCCTCAATTCGATTATCATTAGTTACACTTGCAGGGTGTAAGCGAGAACTTATATTGTGTGGCCATACGGGTTTGACAAACCCTCATTCAAACGGTTCGCTACCGTTTACGAATGAAATATATTTTCGAGAAACAGTGTATGTTCTAGCACTAAGTGATGGGGTTCAATGGAAGGAAATGTTAAGCATTGATAATTGGGTGCTCGTGAAACAAACTTTTGGAATGTATTACTATTATTTCATTGATGCAAATCTTGTGGTTCACTTGTACTTACTTACTTAAACCTATGATTTCACCAACGTTTTCGTTGACAGATTTCTATGTTTTTCTCAGGTCCTTGAACGATACATGATACATGCTTCCGCTCATTATTTTGATACTTGCATTGGATGTCGAGTATACATGCATACATGGAGCGTCTTTTGGATACTTTTAAATTGTGTCGCATAAGTTTCATTTGTACTTAAAACTTGGTATCGTAACTTGTGGTGGAACTATTCTTGTAAAACTTGAGCAACCTTTACATTTGAAATGAATGCGACATATCTTTTGGTCAAACGTTGTTTTAAAGACTTATGACCACGTAACGGGACCTAAGTAGACGGCGCCGTCAATGACGATTTGGTCGGGTCGCTACAGATGGTATCAGAGCGTTGGTTGTAGGGATTTAGAGTTCATTAGTGTCAACCCCGAGTCATAGGGTACATTGGTGAGTCTAGACTACAACCGGCATATAGACTTGAAGTAGGAATTACTTGACTACTTGTGCATTTATACTCGAACGCTTCTACTCATATCTACTCTTAGTTCATCTTAATCTCACGTTGTTTAATTTGATTGACACGCCACCTTGACTTTATAGAATAATGTCGAATGCACATATGAATCAGGGTAATATAATTTCCGGGATTATATTACGGTGACTCATATGAACGTTCCGACATTATGACATAAAGAATTTAAGGCGAGTCGAGGAAAAACTTCTCTTTATCTTTATTCTATATCACGGTTAGTATTATTGAGAATACTAATCAATGATATTCTTGTGTCTTGAAGGAACAATGGCTCCTCGTCGTGTACGCCGCAATGAAACTCCCGAACAAGCTCTCGAACGGATGATAGCCACCGCCGTAGATGCGGCCATGGCCGGTCACTCATCCAACAACAATAATAATAACAACCACAACAACAACAACAACAACAACAACAACAACAACAACAACAATGGAGCCGGAAACTCAAACGAGGGATGCTCCTATAAAGCTTTCATGGGGTGCAAACCTCACACTTTTGATGGAACCGGGGGACCGGTCGTGCTCACCCGATGGTTTGAGCAAACGGAAGCCGTCTTTAGCATAAGCGGTTGTCGGGACCAAGACAAGGTCAAATACTCCACTCACACTTTCTCCGGAATTGCTCTAACATGGTGGAACACCTATGTTCAATCGGTGGGTACCGATGAAGCTCATGCCCTCTCTTGGGCCGATCTAAAGGAAAAGATGATTGTTGAATATTTTCCGCGCGAAGAAACCCGAAAGCTTGAGGAAGAACTAAGAGCTTTGAAAGCGGTCGGAAACGATCTTAAAGCTTATAATCAACGCTTCGCCGAACTATCCTTGATGTGTCCTAATCTTGTTAACCCCGAATCTCAAAGGATTGAGCTCTACATGCTCGGTCTTCCAAAAAGCATCAAACAAGGGGTGATGTCATCCAAACCCACTACTCATCAAGCCGCTATGAACATGGCTCGCCAACTAATTGAAACGGTTGACGAAATCGTAGTTCCGGCACCTAAGGCCGAGGATAAATCGGGCGGCAACAAAAGAAAGTGGGAACCCTCCCAATCAAGCAACAACAACTTTGCCAAGAAATCTTTCACTTTCGACGGCAAGAAGGGTTATGCCGGGAATCTACCTTTTTGCAACAAATGCAACAAACATCACTTTGGCGAATGTAGTAAGCTAAGTTGCCATCGGTGCCAAGGAATTGGTCATAAGGCCAACGATTGTAAAAGTGCCACTCCCGTCGCTCGAAAGTGGCCCACTGCACCAAAGACGGGCACTTGTTACGAATGTGGCCAAACGGGTCATTATAGAAATGCATGCCCAAAGAAGAAAGATAACCCCAATACGCGCGGCCGAGCTTTCAACATCAACACCGAGGAAGCCCGGGATGACACTGAACTAGTCACGGGTACGTTTCTTCTCAACAATTCTTATGTCTCTTGCTTATTTGATTCGGGTGCCGATAAATGCTTTGTATCCAAGACTTTGACTCATTCTTTTAGCACTCCACCTCTTCCATTAGATACCCCTTATACCATTGAAGTGGCTAACGGGAAACTATTAAGTGCCGACACATATTACCGGGGGTGTGCGTTAAACATTTTGGGTAAGGAATTTGAAATTGACTTGATACCCATGGAACTAGGAAGCTTTGATGTAATAATCGGTATGAATTGGTTAGTCAAAACGAAATCTCACATCCTTTGTGATCTTAACGCAATCCGAATTCCTATCGAGAATGGTGAACCTTTGATTGTTTATGGCGATAAGAGTTGCACCAGACTCAACCTCGTTTCGTGCCTTAAAGTTAGAAAACTGCTCCGTAAGGGTTGTTTTGCGATCCTTGCCCACGTTAAGAAAGTCGAGTCCAATGATAAGCATATCGATGATGTGCCAATTGTTAGTGACTATTCCGATGTATTTCCCGATGAATTGCCGGGTCTTCCGCCTCATCGACCGGTTGAATTCCAAATCGATCTTATTCCGGGAGCCGCACCCGTAGCACGTGCACCATATAGACTCGCTCCATCTGAAATGCAAGAGTTGCAAAGTCAAATCCAAGAACTACTTGATCGTGGTTTTATCCAACCTAGCCATTCACCTTGGGGCGCTCCGATTTTGTTTGTTAAAAAGAAAGACGGATCCCTACGAATGTGCATTGATTATCGTGAACTAAATAAATTGACGGTTAAGAACCGATATCCTCTTCCTCGCATCGATGACCTCTTTGATCAACTACAAGGGTCTTGTGTATATTCGAAAATCGATCTCCGCTCGGGTTATCATCAATTGAGGGTTAAGGGGGAAGATGTCTCCAAAACCGCTTTCCGAACTCGTTATGGTAGTTATGAATTCCTTGTCATGCCATTTGGTCTCACTAACGCACCGGCGGTGTTCATGGATCTTATGAACCGCGTGTGCAAACCGTATCTCGATAAATTCGTTATTGTGTTCATCGATGACATATTGATCTATTCTAAAAATGAAGAAGAGCACGAACAACATCTCCGACTTGTGCTTGAACTTTTAAGACAAGAACAACTCTATGCCAAATTCTCCAAGTGTGAATTTTGGTTAAAGGAAGTTCAATTTCTTGGTCATGTTGTAAGTGACCAAGGTATTAAAGTCGATCCAACGAAAATCGAAGCCATTAGCAAATGGGAGACTCCTACTACTCCTACTCACATTCGTCAATTTTTGGGTCTCGCCGGGTACTATCGTAGATTCATCGAAAACTTCTCTTTGGTTGCACGTCCTCTAACCGCATTGACTCACAAGGGAAAGAAATTCATTTGGGCGACCGAACATGAATCCGCATTCCAAATCTTGAAAACGAAGCTAACTACCGCTCCTATCTTGTCACTTCCCGAAGGCAATGATGACTTTGTTGTATATTGTGATGCCTCGAAACATGGTTTTGGGTGTGTATTGATGCAACGAACGAAAGTCATTGCTTATGCTTCTCGACAACTCAAAATTCATGAACGAAACTATACGACACATGATCTCGAACTCGGAGCCGTTGTCTTTGCACTTAAAATGTGGAGACACTATCTTTATGGAACCAAGAGTACTATCTTCACCGATCACAAAAGCCTTCAACACATTTTCGATCAAAAGCAACTAAACATGAGACAACGAAGGTGGATTGAAACCTTAAACGATTACGATTGCGAGCTTCGTTACCATCCCGGGAAGGCAAATGTAGTAGCCGATGCCTTAAGTCGAAAAGAAAGAGCGGTGCCTCTCCGTGTCCGAGCTTTAAACATCACCATTCACACCAACCTTAATAGCCAAATTCGGGTAGCCCAAGATGAGGCTCTCAAGGATGGAAACATCTCTCTCGAACACTTGAACGTCCTCACCTCTCGATTCGAAGTTAAAGAAACCGGACTCCGATATTTCGTCGGAAGGATTTGGGTGCCTAGTTATGGGGACCTACGAAGCCTTATTTTAGATGAAGCCCATAAGTCACGATACTCGATTCACCCCGGTGCCAATAAGATGTACCACGACCTTAAACAACTATATTGGTGGCCGAACATCAAAAGGGACGTAGCTACTTATGTTTCCAAGTGTTTGACATGTTCCAAAGTCAAAGCCGAACACCAAAGACCGTCCGGACTACTTCAACAACCCGAGATCCCGCAATGGAAGTGGGAAGGGATAACGATGGATTTTATCACCAAGCTACCAAAAACGACGGGCGGTTATGATACCATTTGGGTTATTGTTGACCGTCTCACCAAATCCCACACTTCCTTGCCATGAAAGAAACGGACAAAATGGAGAAACTTGCACAACTTTACATTAAGGAGATCGTAGCCCGACACGGTGTACCTTTATCGATTATCTCCGACCGAGATGGCCGTTTCGTTTCTAGATTTTGGCGTACATTGCAAGAAGCGTTGGGAACGCGTTTAGACATGAGCACCGCATATCATCCTCAAACCGATGGACAAAGCGAACGTACAATTCAAACCTTAGAGGACATGTTACGAGCTTGCGTGGTTGATTTCGGAAAAGCTTGGGACAAGCACTTACCTCTCGCCGAGTTCTCTTACAACAATAGTTATCACGCGAGTATTAAAGCCGCACCTTTTGAAGCGCTATATGGCCGCAAATGTCGTTCACCTCTTTGTTGGGCCGAGGTAGGCGACGTGCAAATCACCGGACCCGAACTCATTCACGAAACCACCGAGAAGATCGTACAAATCCGAGATAGGCTCCGGACGGCCCGGAGTCGTCAAAAGTGCTATACCGACAAACGACGCAACGATCTTGAATTTCAAGTCGGTGACCGAGTAATGTTAAAAGTCGCACCTTGGAAGGGTGTAATCCGTTTTGGGAAACGCGGGAAGCTAAATCCGCGGTATATTGGTCCTTTCGAAATCTTGGAGCGTATTGGAACCGTTGCTTATCGTTTAGATCTTCCGCCTCAATTGAACTCCGTTCATCCTACCTTCCATGTATCTAACTTGAAAAAGTGTCTTGCCGAACCCGATATCGTCATCCCTCTCGAAGAACTTACTATTGATGACAAACTTCATTTTGTGGAGGAACCGGTTGAAATTGTGGACACCTCCGTCAAGACATTGAAACAAAGCCGAATCCCGATTGTCAAGGTTCGTTGGAATGCCAAAAGAGGACCCGAGTTTACTTGGGAAAGACAAGATCAAATGCAAAGGAAGTATCCTCATCTATTCGTGAATTCGGAAACGCAAGATCTCGAGGAAGAAACAACGACTACTACGCCTACTTAAATTTCGGGACGAAATTTCTTTTAAGGAGTAGGTAATGTAACATCCCGCCTTTTTCCATTTACTTTTCCGTTATACTAATATAAAGTCCGTTATATGTTTATAACATCTCCCGTTGATGCGCGTTTTAAATTATCTCGTTTAGGTAATTCCCGCACCCGAACGAAAGTTGAGGGACTAAACTTGACAAGGGATCAAACCCTTGACTAGGTCAATGGGTCAAACCCCTTTCACCCATTCATTTCATCTCCATCTCTCTCTCTCTTTCTCTCTAGCAAGAACACACACACCCAAAACCAAATTCATTCAATCATCATCTAAATTCGATCTAGGAGGCTTACAACAAAATAAACTACATATTTGTGATCCTCTCTTCATCCTCTTCATTTTGGTACCAACTTCATCTCATTTGGGTAACTTTCTAAAATCACTAGATTTTGTGTTCTTGATGTTTTTAACTTATAAAAGTGTTAATTAGTGTCTATGGCTCAAGTCTAACATGAATATATAATTTGTATGCTCGATCTCGTTGTGTTAGTGTAACTAGCATGAACTTGAATTTTGGTGTGTTGTTCTTGAATTTTGGATGATCATATGTTGTTAGATGTTAAAAGTTCATGTTCTAATTGTGTTCCTAGTATCATTAGCTTCATTTTGATGTATAGATTGATTTAAGAAACTTCATAAACGCGATTATTGATTTTGTGAACTTTTGGTTAGGGTTGACAACTCTTTAAACGAACCTTTGATGCGTTGAATGCTTGTTAATGTTATTGATAAGTGTTTAGTTGTGTTACATGTTTCATTACCTTCAAAACGGCATATCATATGTATAAATTGGATTCCCGAAACTTAAATTTCAATTGATAAACTTGAAACTTGAAAATAAACCTCTATTGATCACTTGACGGGATTTCGGTTATAGTATATGATGTTTTTGCTTGATGAAAAGTGCTTAGTTGCGTTCCTTGTCGAAAGAGCTTTCCGATGATATAAAATACATGTTCTAATTGTTTGCGGATCATAAAATGTGATTGTTTGTGTTTTGGTTCGTCCATTTGAGGAATACAGCAAACAGGGCCTGGGAAAAGATCAGGACGCCGTCCAGATACTTGGGACGCCGTCCCACCTTTTGAACCGGGACGCCGTCTAGCTTCTCGGGACGCCGTCCCAACCTTAAAACCGGGACGCCGTCTAGCCATTTGGGACGCCGTCCCATTTGGCTAAAACTGGCTGTTTGCTTTGGTCATTTGACATGAAAATGTTTGCTATGCTACGGACCTCCGATTAACATGAAACTTGGCCAACATGCTCATATATGATTATATAACTTAGAAAAATTGTCGGATACCCAACCCGACCCCGTTGACTTTTCTGTTGACTTTGACCCGACCAAGTTGACTTTTAATCAAACTTAACCAAATAATTGTGCAATCGTTCTAACATGTTTTTATACTTGTACCTTGCATGAAACATGACAATTTGATTCACATGCTATTATGATCGAGTCTTAACGAGCCATAGGACTAATTGAACATCTTTGACCTATTGTGTTTACCGTTATTGATACAAACCTATTGTTTAGGTCAAGACTAGCATTGTTCTTTGCACACGTTTACTTGTCGAAGTACTTTACTACTCGTGCACTCAAGGTGAGATCATAGTCCCACTTTTACTCTTTTTGAACTTACATTTGGGATGAGAAAACATAAACATTTCTTTACTAAGTGAACACAAGTACAGGAAAAACAAACATTCTACATACGAGTTTAGAACAAAATCCTCAATTCGATTATCATTAGTTACACTTGCAGGGTGTAAGCGAGAACTTATATTGTGTGGCCATACGGGTTTGACAAACCCTCATTCAAACGGTTCGCTACCGTTTACGAATGAAATATATTTTCGAGAAACAGTGTATGTTCTAGCACTAAGTGATGGGGTTCAATGGAAGGAAATGTTAAGCATTGATAATTGGGTGCTCGTGAAACAAACTTTTGGAATGTATTACTATTATTTCATTGATGCAAATCTTGTGGTTCACTTGTACTTACTTACTTAAACCTATGATTTCACCAACGTTTTCGTTGACAGATTTCTATGTTTTTCTCAGGTCCTTGAACGATACATGATACATGCTTCCGCTCATTATTTTGATACTTGCATTGGATGTCGAGTATACATGCATACATGGAGCGTCTTTTGGATACTTTTAAATTGTGTCGCATAAGTTTCATTTGTACTTAAAACTTGGTATCGTAACTTGTGGTGGAACTATTCTTGTAAAACTTGAGCAACCTTTACATTTGAAATGAATGCGACATATCTTTTGGTCAAACGTTGTTTTAAAGACTTATGACCACGTAACGGGACCTAAGTAGACGGCGCCGTCAATGACGATTTGGTCGGGTCGCTACATGTGATGTGTCCAAAAAAGTAAGTTTTTTTTAAGCGTGACATTCTTGTTGTGTAGGGATGTGTTACAAACGAGTCTTTTTAGTAAGGTACTCGAAAAGTTGAAAACACGTCTTGTTGACGTGGTGATTATTGTCTTTCAGGAATCTGATGGCAAAGCAAGATATGTCAGAACTCGGTTTCATGACGGATGACACGTCAGAAGTATCTAAAGAGAAAGATAAAAAGACAAGTTACACATAGGTTGAGGGGGTGATAATAACAAGAAACATATTGACAATAATTCATTGGTGTGATAACAAGAAACAATTCTGTTTTTGAATAAAGATTTAAAATCTTAGTTATTACTTTTATATCTAAAATCATGAAATATATATGTACAAGTAATATTACAGTAGATATAGAATCTTATTGTTTTCAATTTTGATAATCTTATTCATATTTTGCTCAGTCCAATACATGATGTCTCTTACACTAACCATATACTGAACCTCATTTATGTTTCAGCTATTTATCTTTTTAATCTATGACGAAGTTTTCAGTTAGTGGATTCATAACACTGTGTGTTTAGTTAAAATAGATACTTTATTTGATTACGTATAAATTTTTTATCTATTAAAACAAGTTGCATAAGTTTATTTGTCATGTATACAAATCTTACAAAAACTATTACATACATCTAGTATTTAAAGAAGTAATGTAGAGAATTAGGTAATAATGGATCAACAAAGATTCTAGTCATGCCAATAACAACCCTTAGGATTAGCAACAGGCAAATAGTGGGTCAACCTTCTGATTTATCTTATGTACCATTGACTTTTGAATAGTCAAACTAAGAAACAATTTTCATACTTTAATATTCCATAAATTCTACTACAAAAACAATTAACAAAACATTAATATGATTATATTTTATTTATCTGTTTTACATTGATATTTTCACTTCTCCTTGTATATATCCATCTGTTCCTCCAAAGTATTCCTCTCCTTCTCCTTCCATTTACATGGCCTTTCAACTCTTACTTCGATATATCCCAAAATTTAATACCAAACACCACGAAAAACACACCTTTTCGACTCATAATCTTTTGCATTGTTTTCCATTTAAACGTTACATTTCATCGTCTCATAACTTATCATTAAGTTGTTCTTCATCTAAACCTTCATCTTCAATTTCCTATTCATGTAGCAACGAGTTAATAACCGAAGATGAACCTTCATTGTGTATCACAAACACAAACGAATTGGAATTTAACCGTGTTAATTGTCTTGTATGGATATTACATGAATCTGCTAGAAGCTTTTCACTTGCAGTTCAGAATCTAGAACTTTCTAAAGCCAGTCCCGAACTTTCTAACGCATGGAATGGAGTAGATGTGAACGCGTGGCATAAACGCACTGCGTATCAGGTGATCATAATCTATACTTTTATATAATAATATAATCTTTTTCTAGCATTACATTACATACATATAAAACATGTGTAAATATCATTGTTTTTACAGGTAGCAGTTTATGCTTTACTGAAAGCTGCAACTGAGGTGGAGTTATATCTTTGTCACAAACGTTGCAATAGTCCCGTGTCTGATATGTAAGTGATATAACCAATTTATTTATTTTATAAAAATCCTTGAATTTTAAATACTTAAATAGAACTTTAAGTATGTAACCAACAAGGGCAAATAGCCCAAAAAGTTTTGGTAACATAAAAGTCCAAAAAGGTAACATAAAAGCACAAATTTCTATTAAAGGGAATGTCGCTTTTCTCATTGCCCAAAAAGGATTCTGATTTTGATTTGGTGCAAAGAAAGGTTATAATTTGAGAAAAAAATGTCAAAGGTAATATATTCGTCCACTTGTGCATCCACATAGACGCCACCTCATCGGATCAGATGAGAGCGGGCCATGTGGGCTAACACTCTTTTTTTTTTCAGCTTATCTTCAAAGACATCTTTTCTTGGCCAAATCATCGAAAGCCAATTGTACGACAAACACCCAACATTGGTGCAGTGGTTTAGCACGGTCGAAGTTCCACGTATTGCGGGATTATTCATTCCGTTATTCAAAAAATGGTCTTTGGATTACGCTGGAAGGTATACAGTTAATATCTCTATATGTGCTATTGAAGTGGATGATTTATAGCTCACATATATGCAACATATTTTAGGACTGTCGTTAACGCGCTTTAAACAGTTGTACATTCATGTAACCACCACCACCAAATTAATAAGCACCCACTATGTACAATTGTTTAAAGCGTGTTAACGACAACCCTAAGGGCATTCGTTAGCAAAATCCTATATTTTAACATAAAGTTGTTCAGTGGTGTTGCAGGAGTTATTATTGCTATAAGTTGTTGTACTGCAGTGAAAAAGTTGGGTTCGGGCCGAATTTCTTGTCCTCAATTTTCTGCATCAATTGATGATGCGTTGGTTGAACTAAGAGACTTATCACGTGATCTTGTTTCAGTTGATAAATTGCATCAGTTAGCAATTGAGGCAGGTTTCGAAGAAGATTTCTTATCACATTTTGGTAAAAAGGTTATACCGAGTAAGAATGTAGAAGACGTTGAGTTTTGGATTGGGCTCGTTCACGAAAAACTGTCTTTTGCATTTCACAGAGAAAGTGTCATAACACCCAATCAACCCATCATTGATAAGGTCAACCATCATTACTTTTCTAATCGTTTTTTAGATTTTAATCAATATCTTGTTGTTAATATTGTTTGATGGTTCTATCTTTATATATAGGTTGAGGATACTACTTTAGCGACTCTCGGGCTTTTTGCATATTTGGGAAGAGAGACAAGGTTATATTTGTCGGAAATGAATATAAAAGATATGGACGATCAGATTAAGGATTTTTTAAGGTAGATTGCAAATTGGTCCACAGGTGACCTTTATTTTATAGGTGGCAAAATGGGTGGGTCAGGCAATTAGTCAAAAAAGGCCGATTTAGATTGGGTTGACTCAAGCCACTTAACTAAAAGCTGTAAGGTATACAGTATAAACAATTAGCAAGTAAAATATCATAAAAACAAAACTTACATTAGTTCATTTACGATAATTATATATTGATATATGAGATTTCATGTACATAAACTGTATGATGAACTTTTGACCCATTTGAGAAAGAACCTAATCTGATTCAACCGATTTATAAATATATGTATAAGGACTGTAATTATTGTAATTATGAAAATATTTAACTTTTGCAGTTACTTAGAGTGTGGCAGCCTGTATATATATCCTGAATTTAACTCCCTAGCAAAGTATCAACTCTTCATCGAGGTATGTTTATTGTTTAATGGTTAATCCTCTTATATAATTATTTAATCATGTTGATGTTATATTGTTTATTTAGGTAGTTATAGATGAAATTGGATGGCTTGACTTTTACGCTCCACTCAAATGCAAGTTCCAATATGATAAGAGAAGATCTAGACAACATGCGATACAAGCAGAAAAGGAGATAATTCTTTATACTGTTCTCACCGTTTGCTATGACGTTTTCTCTGGCTTTGCGCACTATTGCAATTCTTCACAACAACCGTTAGATTCTGATGTGTTTTCTTTTCTTTTCCGAAGGTAGTAAAAACAAGATTTTGCTTTGCATAAGAAAAAGGTACCAACTTTGGTATGATTTTTGATTTTTAAGTTTTGGGTAACCATCTTTATTTTCACCCATATATAAAGTAACTAACTTTCAGAATTTTTTATGTAAATTTTTTTATTTATGAGTGAAAACAAAGATGGTTACCCGAAAATAAATCAAAGTAGACATCAGACCCAAGTTGGTTGCTTTTATATTCAATAACCCAAGGTTGTAAAAGTCACGAGTCGGGGATGAGTCGGTAGTTGACCAACGTTGACTTTTAGTAATAATAAATTAAACATATACATATTACACATAAATGTTTCAAACATAGATATATGGCACAAATCTATTTTTAAAAAATATAAATTCTTTTACCTAACTTTGACTTTGACCGACTCGGCTGACTCAACCCGACTTTTAAGGCGTTTTTGGGCAAGTCGGGACGATCTAGTCCCCAGATTGAAGCGTCGGCCGACTTTTACAACAGTGCAATAACCCCATAAAAGATCGCAAACTTATACTTGCTATGTAATTTGCAGTCAATGCTTGTTATCGAATTGTCTTGAAGAGTACTGGGCTGCTTATGATAAGTCTGGGTAAGTTTGTTAAGCTACATACAGTTTATAAAAAATGATACATAGAAATTAAATAAATAAAAAGTTATACACGTTATTTGTTTTATGTTGCAGTGAGCTAATGAAATTTACAGAAAAAGTACTATTGGAGTCTCAGTCAAAGCCAATGGAGATAATGAAAAGAGGATTTCATCAAGAGGAATCTAGACTGTCTAAGGTACTGGTTTTTTATTTTATATTTTTAAAATGTTTAATTTTATAAAATTTATGTGAAAAAAAAAAGTTGTATGTCTTCGGTAGGGTGTAACTTTAGCAGGAACGAGCGCTGTGAAAATGTCAGTCAAGAAATATGGAGCTCAAAGAAAACGTTTGCATGAACGACTACTAAAGAAATCGAAGGAAAAATTAATTTCTGCTACTAATGTATGATTCTAATTATCTAATTAATTGTGACGTGAAGTCGAGTTTAATATTTTGAATGTGATACTGACTTACTAATATCGTACTTGAACTATTATACAGGTGATTTTGATGGGTACTCATTTACTATTCATAGATGTATCGGATGTTATCGCGCTCCTTCTAAAACAATTGCGCGGTAAAAAGATTACAAGTAGAGAAAGAAGAAAAATAAAGCGAACACTTAATGATATTGTCACACTTGTTCCAGTTACAATACTGATGCTCATTCCGGTACACATTTACTTCCAAATTGTGTATTATATGTATTTGACTTGGGTTGACCTTAAACACTTATTTAATTAAGGATATTCTAACGACAACCGTGCAAAAAAGACTAGTACTTTTGGATAATGGTCATGTAAAAGTCAACATTGACCGCTTTGTACAACACATTAATGCATCTTAACGACAACCCTAAGTGCTGTCGTCATTAGAAAAATCCTTTAACTAAATACTCCCTCAGTCCCATAATTATTGTCCGAGTTTGACTTTTTAAATCTTTCCTGTACAACTTTGACTCTAAATATTTGTATTTGTGTTATGTAATATTTGGTGAAACTTATATCAATGAAAACGCATCTTAAAACCCGATCCATTGATATAATTTTTATTTTTATTAAATATTATATAGCGCAAAATAAAAATGCTTAAAGTCAAAAGCGAAGAAAAAAGATAATGAAAAGTCAAACGGGACAGTTATTTTGGGACGAAGGGAATATCTTTTATCCTACAAATAAACAATGTGCCAAATACAGATTGATTTAGGATTTTTTTTTTTTTTTTTTTTTGGGTGAAAAGTGAATTATATTAACAAATAACCAAACAATACATGGGCAAAGCATCAATCTAACCCAGAACAAAATACATCAAACAAGCAAATACAAAACATAAGCACCCTAAACCCATTAAGGCACCTGCAAAACGCCAAGCTACCTTAGATCAAGCTGTCCCATCTTACAGGACACGCTAACACTAAGGAGCAAACACCAACCATATACAAATCACTTCCAACTCACTTGCCAAATCTTTCCAGCCTGCTGCACACTTTTAGAGTCTTTGACTTTTAAAGTCAACAACTTTATTCTAACAAACTCTTGAATCTGTACACTCAACACCTGCCCATTCCTTTTTATTCCTTTGAATATACGCGTATTTCTTTCCTGCCATATATTATATACAGTGGCTGCAATCACAATTCTAGTAATTACACTCCAAATCTGCTTTTGAAATGGATATTTCCCCATTACTTCAACAATGGAACTAATCCTGTAAGGCAACCCTTTGAACAGCAGCAAAGACTTCATTGTTTCCCACACATTTCTAGAATATGAACATTCAAAGAACAAGTGTTCAACAGAATCAGGCATCTCATCACACAATGGACAGCTATATGAAGTACACACATTCCATTTACTCAATCTGTCCTGAGTGGGCAATCTATTTCAAATGGCAAGCCATAAAATAAATGCATGTTTTGGAACCATCTGATTGAACCATACAATATGATGCCAGTCTTTTATGGTGTAATTACATCTAACATCACACCACACCTGCCTAGTTGAATAGTTAACCATATCACCCTTGCATGTTACCCATTTTACCACATCCTCCTTATTAAGTAACACTGGAACCCGAATATTATCAAGTGCATTATATTTAGCCCTCCACTCTTCAGGCCATGCATTGCCATGAATTTGCCTATACTCAGCTATGGTGATATTATTCTGAATTCTTGCATTATATCTATCTCTTTTATTTACAATTAAACACAGGGGACCAATAGCATCCCATTTATCAAGTAAAAGAGAAGTCTTTTGGCCATTACCAATTTCACATATCACATGATCTTTAATCATATCCCTTAATCTCAATAATTGATACCAATTCCAACTATCTTTACTTTCACCCTGGATCTCCCATATACTTCTATTTTTCAGTTTAACCAAGTTGACCCATTGATACCACAAGGAATCCTTTTTCTCAACAATTTTCCACAATTGTTTCATTATCAATACCTCATTCCATTCCTTAATAGGTTTTAAACCAAGGCCCCCTTGATTTTTAGGAGTGCAAACAATCTTCCATGTTATTTTAGCTTTTCCCTTAGCACTCTCTCCTTGACTCCAAAGAAAACCCTTAAGCACTTTCTCAATATTTTTAATCACTGAATTGGGCAAAATGAAGACAGATGCCCAATACACATGCAAAGAACTTAGTACTGAGTTAATTAGCAATAATCTTCCTGCATATGATAATTTTTTATTTTTCCAATTATATACCTTTTGCTTCACTTTATCAATAAGCCCACTACAATCTCCAACACTTATTTTTTTTAGCTAAAAGTGGAATCCCTAAATATCTCACAGGGAGCTTTCCCACAGCAAAAGGCATAATTTGTAGAATTTTCTGTCTTGTAATATGATTCACACTTCCAAAAAACAAAGTGCTTTTGCTCAAATTAGGGTATAACCCTGACACTTTACTAAAATCTTCCAAAGCCTCTTTTATGACCTGTACAGATTCCTCATCTCCATGACTTAACACAAGAAGATCATCAGCAAAGTTCAAATGTGTGAGTTTCATTTCTTTACACCCATGATGATATTTGAATAATGGGGCCTTTTTAATCTTTGCAGCCAAGATTAAGCTAAATACTTCCATCACAAGAGTAAACAGATAAGGGGAAATAGGGTCCCCTTGCCTAAGGCCTCTCCCTCCATTAAAATAACCATAAACACCCCCATTTAAGCATATAGAAAACTTAGTGGTAGTGACACAAGTCATGATCCAGTGTATCATCTTAGCAGGAAATCCAAACTTAATCAAACTATTCTTTAAAAATTCCCAATTAACAGTATCATAAGCCTTTTGGATATCAATTTTCATGGCACACCTCATAGGCCCATATGCTCTGTTATACCCTTTTAACAATTCTTGAGAAATCATTATGCTATCCTGAATACTCCTACCAGGTAGGTATGAAGCAGTTTGATTATGATCCACCACCAAATCAAGACCTTCTTTAATCCTATTTGTAAGTATCTTACTAATGCACTTATACAGCACATTGCAGCAGGCAATGGGTCTAAAGTCTGATACCTTATTAGGGGTTTCAATCTTAGGTATTAAAGCAATCAATGTAGAGTTAAGCTCACCCAGCAATTTTTCAGACTTAAAAAATTCCTTCACAGCATTGCAGACATCATCACCCACAATAGTCCATGCTTTCTGGAAAAAACATGAAGTAAAGCCATCAGGTCCAGATGCTTTATTTATATCAATATCAAACATTGCATTCTTAATTTCAGCATCTGACACATCTATAATCATCCTTGCTGCAACATCTTCTGGAACTGATTTAGTAAATATATCCCCCATCTCTTCAATAGGTGTCACATTAATAGATTCTCCAAGAAACTTTTGAAAATGTTTGACAAATTGCTCAGCAACTTGATTATCATAGTACCTTACCCCATTTTCATCACAAATACTCTCCACTCTGCTTTTCTGCTGCCTACTTTTTAAAATACTATGAAAAAACTTTGTATTTTTATCCCCTTCAGTCAGCCAGGCCATCTTTGTTTTTTGTTGAAGCATTCTAAACTCATCAATCTTAGCATTTTCAAATTCTTCAATAATATTTTTAGCTTTTTGTCTCAACTCTTTGTCAAATGGATTAGCATCAATACCAGCTTGGACAATTTTGAGCTCATCCTTCAATCTATTCACCTTATTATGCAAATCACCATTTTGCCAGTTCAACCATTTCAAGCTCCTCTTAAGCATTTTAAGCTTCTTTACCACTTTGAACATAGCATGACCATTTACTTCATTTGACCAACAATCTCCCACAGTCTCTAAAAACCTCTCCTTATAAGCTATATAGTTCATAAATCTAAAAGACTTTTTATTAACCTTTATACCTGATTTAATCCCCAATACAGCTGGACTGTGGTCTGAGATCAGGTAAGGCATGAATCTACCATATGCTTGAGGGAATGTATTGAGAAATTCTTCATTAATTAGAATTCTATCAAGTTTTTTCAACACATTACATTCTGGATTCTTGAGTGATTTAGTCCAAGTGAAGTGAAACCCAGTACTTCCTATATCATCCACCTCTATAAGCTCAATACAGTCATTGAATTCATGCATATCTTCAGTAACATAGGACCCACCTGTAGCATGCTCATCCAGTTTCCTTGTAACATTAAAGTCCCCTAAAATCACCCATTGTTTATTCTTGGTTATCAAATGTTGCTTTCCAAGTTCAACCTATAGCTTCCTTCTATCTCTTCCAAGATTACTGGCATATACTATTGTACCATACCAACTTATAGGCTCATTCCTCAATTCAAAAAAACAGAACATTTGTTGCCTATCTACATGTAATAGAGACACCTTGACTATATTATCATCCCACCCTAAAATAATCCTACAGCTATTAGGGCTGTACTTTGGGTTAGATCTCCATTCCCAATTGCCAAAAGCCCTGTTACAAGCTTTTTCAATACTTTTTGCCTTAAGGTGGGTTTCCAAGGCAGCACATATACTCAAATGCTCATTCTTAATCAATTCTCTTATCTCATCCTGCTTATCCTCCATACTCATACCCGTTATGTTCCAACTAGCTATTTTACATTCCATCATTAAACAAGAAGTTTAGAGAAGCACATTTGGATCAGCTGGACCCAAATCATTTTTTCCTAAACTACATTCATGAGTATCAATCACATCCTCATCAGATTCTTCATTCTCACTACAAACTTTCTTTTGTTTTCTTTCTATATCTGCCAACTGTAACTGATAATACTTTTTCATATCATAACTCCATTTCTTAAGTTCCTCCTCAGTTGGTTTCTGTTTATCCTTTATAAATTTATCAACAACAAGTCTAGGATCCAATAATTCATCATCACTTTCTGACAGGATAGCATACTTGTTAGCACTTTTCTGAAATTCCACCTTACTTTTTTCATTCAATTTCCACTGCATTTTTGGATTCTTTTCAACACTAGTGGAACCCTGATTACTTCCACTATGTTGCTTCTTTTCCTTACTTACCTTCTTCCTTTGAACAACCTCAAAACCATCATCTGTTACCTTATTTTCAACAACTTTATGTTTAACCTCCTGTACAGTTTTGGTCTCATCTTGCACTCCTCATGACTATGCCCAAATACTGCACAATGGGAACACAATTTAGGTTTCCATGTATACTCAACATTCACTTTTTTAGTTGCCTTGATATTCTGATCCTTATCCTGGTATACAACATCAATATCATCCACAAAACCCTTGGCTGCCTCAATTTCAACCAACACTCTTGCATAAGCTGCTCTACCTATCCCTTCATGACACATAGTGGCTGTGGTATTATCCATCACTATAGGCTTTCCCATTCTACTTGCAAGTGCACTTAATCCCTTAGTACTCCATGCTTCTAGAGGGACATTAGTCATTTTGACCCATACTGGCACAGAACTAGGTTCAACTTTTTCAACAGTCACCTCTGGATCCCATTTCCTAACAACCAATGGTTTACCATTCACCATCCAGGGACTCTGGTCAATCACCTTATTCAGACCAATTTCATTATCAAATTTGAAGTAACAAACCTGATTGCTATCCATAATAATATCTTTTAGCCCTAATTTGCTCCACATCCTTCTCAAATTGTAATTCATGGCTCCATAAGCCATATTACATCCCAGAAAATATCCACAAGCAGTCAAGTGCCATTTCTTACTCCCCTCACTAACCAATTCCTCATCAAAAATAACAACCTCTTTTCCATCATTCATAGAAGTAGGAATCAGATTCAAGCTCCTAATCATACTATTCTTACTATTACCCACAGCATCAGCATATGATACAGTATTAGCAACAACATTAGGGCCAGATTCCTTAACAGAATTCATATCAGGAGAAACAGACTTCTTATCAGAACTCAAATCATGGCATTCAATACTATCACTACCTGAATCAGGAGTAGAATTCACCTTACTAGATATCAGATCTGGAAAATTACAACTATTATTACCTGCAACTGGAATGGAATTCACCTTACTAGTGGAAATTGGGGAAAATATCTTCGTTGCCTTCTTAGGATGTTATATGTAATTCAAACACACTTTAAAGGGCCTTTGACCCGTTTGACGTCTTAGAGAGCAAGCATAACCGGGAGCAACCCATGCATTAGTAAATGGGTCAAAATTGCCACATATACGATAGATGACATTTTGTTGTGTTTGAGCAGGTATCGGCTGTTGGGCATGCAGCAATAATAGCTGCGATTAACAAATACGTCCCATCAATGGTACATATGATCCGCATCCCATTATACATCTTATGTTTTGTAATTTCTTGTTTTCTTTATGATACTCTTGTTCTGTTATGCCCAATAGATCCCTTCTCCGTATTCATCTGAACGGCTCAATTTGGTGAGACAACTAAAGAGAACTAAAAAGATGGAAGTTGAAGTATGGGCCATTAATGATGAAATTAGAGAAACTACTAAAGACAATCAAGATAAAAGTTTTACAGTTGCAGTGCCATAAAAATATATATAAAAGGGAATGCAAAAGTATTTTGATAATAAGGCAAGAATAACTAAGAAGCTTCATGTGCAATGTTTTTTGATGTGGGATGTGTATATAAGTAGAGAGTGGTTATGCATAACTGAATGTAAATAAGTACTGGTTGAATCAGTTATTGGTCAGTGTCTGTTTCTTGAAGTTGCCATTGTTGCAAAAGAAAATGTATCTTACCCTATTAATGTAAGTGATGAAAGATCCTGAAATAAGATGGTTTATGTTTTTAGCTGCATTTAAGAACAGAAACAATAAACCTCAGGTATAATGTGTTTTTTGATGATCTAAAAAGTAAAATAAGATATTATCCTTTAAAATTGAAAATTTTATGTTGTTTATATCGGAATCTGTTTGTAACAGAATTTAAAAGAAGGCCAGATAAAAAAGAATTGTACTTAATTTATCGAAATCTTTAGTATTTTATGTTCTCCTTTTAGTATTTTAAAATGTTATCCTTTTAGTATTTTGTGTTGTCATTCCAAATTTTTACCCTAATAAAATTTCTCACTCTAGCCTACCTTGGGTATGTGAAGGGGTAAAGTGGTCAAAGAACAAAATAGCATTGGGGTGCATTCCCCTTGGCAACAATATCAGATAAGATTCATTATATCCACACACATAAACTAACACATTAATTTAACGGTCCTTGTAACAGAAAAAAAAAAAAAAATAATCTAATTAAAGATAAGTAGAAAATGTTCATTCAGTGAACAAACCAACTAATTAGCAATCAAGAGAATGGGCACAATTCAATTCATGAATACTAATTATGGCATATCTTCTTTCTCACACTCTTGTTGTTACAATTTCAAGAACAAAATTAGCACCACATGTATCATTCAAAGACCATCTACTAAGTGCCACAGTTACTCTAGACCAAGAATCATGGCTATGACCGTGGCCCGCGATGGTCAAACCGAAGCTGCACAAACTCAAAAACCACCTTCAGTCAATTTCGCTTTTGTTAGTGTAAGTCATGAATATTAACCACATTGTTTTTAGTTACTCACATTGTATATATATTACAAGGTTCTAGTGATGAATATATTGTGTATATATTGTAATGCAGTCGGTGCTATTACCTGATGGAACGCCTGATGTACATTTTAGAACCGCGAATGGTGGACAGAAACTTAGAGACATAATGTTGGATTCAAATATCGAGTTGTATGGACCATATGTAATGTTCTTTATACTTACTTTTATTATGTATTTAAATTTCAATTAAATTCTTTAATGTATGTATTTAAGAACATATTTATTAGTCTTTCTGTTTCTTTTGTAATTCAGTCTAGACCTTTGCTAAACTGTGCTGGTGGAGGAACCTGTGCTACTTGTATGGTGGAGGTATTTGATTATCAAGAACAATTAAACCAATTTATTAAAGTAATTAGCGTGTTTAACTTTCTTTATTATCTAAGGTTATTGAAGGGAAGGAGTTGCTTAGCCCAAAAACAGACAAAGAGAAGGAGAAACTCAAACAGGTATGACAAATAGTAGAGGT
Organism: Rutidosis leptorrhynchoides; assembly: GCF_046630445.1. Taxonomy (NCBI): domain Eukaryota; kingdom Viridiplantae; phylum Streptophyta; class Magnoliopsida; order Asterales; family Asteraceae; genus Rutidosis; species Rutidosis leptorrhynchoides. The sequence continues at coordinate 490,135,715 of NC_092334.1, read as the reverse complement.
GACATAATGGACGGGTCAGGGTCGTTAAGTAATGGTCTAATTATTTGAATAAAATGATTTAGGAACATTTATGCATCTTTAAACTGACCTATGGTTCAACTCTGAATGGTTCAGCACATATTGCCGAACGATTCAACATCATTTTTCATTTGGATGTCACAAACAAGTGCACTAAATGCTTGAATGTTGAACGTTCAACATTGGGTGTTGAACCATTAAGCTAATGTAACATTTTACCAGTTTGTTCTTTACAGATATACTATTTAACCTGAACAAATTATAAGGTTAAGATCTGTTGATAAAGAAATTATGAATAATTTCATGTAAAACTGTTTAACTTAATTGAACCAAACCTAGTATGTGGAAACAGTGGACTGAACCTTTCCAACAATGACTGCAGAATCCAAAGAACTGGAGGCTCGCTTGTCAGACAACGGTGGGGACACCAGATTCCACAGGCCTGGTACTTAATAATTCGATATATCGATTAAATTAAAATAATCACTTTGATAGATTCATAATAAGCTCAAGTAAAACTTGTTTGATGCAAATGCAGGTGGTCATCCAGCAATTACCAGAATGGAAAGGGCACGAATGGACACTCGGAAAGGAACCACCTCCTGAATCTTGATTTGTTTTGTAGTACGTAATATTGTAAATGATGATCGCGCAATTACTAAAATGATTATAATGTTAACATTCAATTATTTATGTTCAAAGAAGTTAACAAACCCGATAACATCTTTACTTGTTTTTACAGCTAGTAACATGAGTTAGACAAGTAATATCAAAACATTTCCTATTCCAATGCAACAAACTCAAGAGCATCACGTTCAACCATTTTAAGATTTTCCATGAGATAAGACATCGTTTTCTTCTTAGACTCCTCCTTTTCATCGTTTAAGTCAAACCGTTTGACCGAATGACGCCAACATCTAAAGGGATGTGCAGTGCATAAGCTACATGAACTGTCTCCTGTTAATTCTTCATGCACCAACTGTCCACACAAAAATAAGGTCAGCAAAATTATAACATTCAATTATAATGTAAAAAAAAAAAATATATATATGATACCTCAAGCGAAACCCAGTAATTAGACCGCAAAACTAGATTTTTTACTCGAGGACAAATCCAAAGCATCCCGTCAAACAGATCGACGAAATTTCTTGTCTTGTAAAATGTTCTTACAGCAATCGTATCCATTTCAACAAATGGAGGAACAAAAGTGTCTCTAAATTCGTTCGGGATAATGATATTCTTGATTGCAACATAAAGATAGTTAATCGTAAGCCATACGAATCATATACAACGAATATTAAAAATATATAAACGAATCATGTTTTTTAAATCATACCTTTTCAGAATTTGTATAGAACACCAACTTTTTAGCATGTTTCAAACTTTCAAGTATTTTAATCAATCTAGAGTACCATGTCGCACCGCGTTTTTTGTACCGATTAGCGTGTAGTTCAATTCTAACTTCATCTAGAAGAGGAAATTTCATGTTTAAAGAGGGAAGTGTACTTCCATTGTATCCGAACCAAGTTAGGTTCGGAGCATCAACGTTGATATCAACACACGCTTTGAACTTGCACAAAGCCAAAATATCAAGAGAATTACTTGAAATATTTATACACCGCTCGTCAAAACAACTTAAGGTCAATAATTTAATAAGCGGGAAAGTTTTGTTACAGTCACTGAACATCATGTTGTTTATTTTAACTCCAATTAAGATCACACTCTCTAGTTTCTTGCATATACCAAACTCGATTTCGCACGGCCTCAGATCACGTCCTCGGTATAAAAAAAGTTCGAGATTCGGTGAGTTAATGCATACGCTTTTCAGAGTTGCACAATTTTGTAACTCGATATCCTTCAAATTGTAGTTTTTTATACTAAGTGACTTCATCCCTGAGCATTTTTTCAGACTAAGAGTCTTTACTGAGTGGAATTCATCACCCATAAATTGTTAATAGTTTCTGCTCATTTAGTCTTTGACCAGTCAAACAAACCTCTGTTTGCGATTGGGCGTCGATTCGACGCCATGTTCTTGACAGAAAACGAATGTGTTGTTTATCGGTAGTAGGAAGGAAAGATACAATATGGTGAAGTACATTTTCTGGTAATCTGGATAATCTATCTTTATGGTTAAGCCTCCCATATCTGCTGTACAAGAATCTGTTCAAAGAACTTTTCGATACTTTTAATCGCATCGTTAATACTTCACGAGATTTCACAATTGCAAAGGTCAAATATTTGCTATCTTAATTCCTGATAAACATTCATCATATAGAGAGATTGGGAATATTGAGACGATCTACAGGTCTAAATTACAGAAGATCTAAAATGAAGGCATTTAAATCATAAGCAGACATGTATTGAAATCGATTAATATCAATCGAAAAAAATAAACAAAATTGAGAATTTAGTATGATTGATCTTACAAGGTAACTATTTAACTCTGGAAATGATTTTCTAACAATGGTTACCTCTAATTAAGCCAAACTCTACATGGACCTTTAACGAAAACAATCGCATATAAATTGACAAATTGGGGGTGTTTCTAGGTAGACATAAAGTATGCTTGAATTTTATATGGTAAATAAAACAAATACCCGAAACCCGAAATACCTCATGGGTCAGTCTGTACAACCAAGAACCAAATTCGAATCAAAGTCCAATTCAGCACCATCCTTATTTACTAAGAATGCAATAAAAGCAAATCCAACTAAATCATTAATTAATATACCAACATCTATTATTAATGATTTTTGTGAATTTCTTTTTAATAACTTATGAAATTTATTTCATTTTAACACTATAAGTATCATATATCATATTATTACATAGATATAATAGATAGACTATAGACTATTATTTACTGGGCTAACTTGAAATAAAATGTTCTACCCCTACACTTATCAACTACAGATATAATGAATTCTGATACGCATGATAACTTTAAATCATACTTGGACTGCTTATCAATGATCCAATTGTTTCATTTTTTGGTGTAGTTATTTTACCAATGATCCAATTATTGAATTTTTTTTTTTATTAATCATTGTTAAGGTGTGTCAACTCAATCTCATCAGGTCTGTATAATCTAACAAATTACAATTCATATATGTGTTGACAGTCGGATCACGATCAAGTTCAACAATTGAAGAAGCTCACAACACGAAAATGAAAGCCAAAATAACAAAGTAATTGCGTATTGTAAAAGTAAAAAAGTGTAGTTCGTACAGATTTTTTGTATAGCAGACATGGGAAGCTTGATCCTCTCGGGATAAATAATCCAAATTGCCAGAAAGAGTAATGCAACATGTTTTCTCGATCCGGATCACCAGCTACTTGACCCGAACCACACCACACTCAATCTTACAATCATCATAATCTGAGATCTGTAATTCTACTTCATTATCGTGATTCTTGTGTATCGTCAATCAATTCTTTCGATCAAATCTCTCGATTCGGATTTCGGATCCCTAGGCGTCCACTGGTGTAAGCTGTCGTTACTCATATTTCATCTCTTCTTATTATCATTGTTACTGTTACCGGTATTATTACTGTTAGGGTTTATATGTTTGTGTTGGTGCCTGGTTTTAAGTTGGGTCACGTTTCTTTTGGTTTGGGTTGCCATGAGTCCGGTTTTTGTGTTTTGGAGCCCCGTTTGAATCTCTTCCCACCTTGACACCTTGTTATCCTCCTCTCTTTGTCGGTGATCCACTATCTCCCGATTTCTCGGTTATTTCTTTACCATGTTTTATAAATTCACTCGTCGTGCACTGCGGCTTGTACCGAGATGGCTGTGGTTGAAGTTTTGGCAACAAAACTGTCTATTCACTTTGTTTTCGGTTTCTCTCTTTTCGGTCGCCGGTTGTCCTCACACCAACAGGTGTGACTTACGGTAGTCGGGATGTTTTGGGTGTCGAATCTTCATGTTTTCCCTGCTTGATTAGTGGTCATTGACCGCTTGGGGATTGTGCGCAAATGTGGCGGCTTTTGGGTGATTACTTGGGTTTCATGTTGCGGCTCTTGGATATTTATGTAGATGGATGATGCCTGTTTTAGTAGCTTTAGGGTCATTGACCGCTTGGATGATGACCAAGTTATAAGTTCTCGAGAATTTATATATCCCCACCCCACACTTAAGATTATGTAATGCCATCATTACATAAAATCAGATAAAATATATAAATTTGAGAGGGCAAAAAGTGTAAATTGTTTAGAACTTTCTTTGTTAAGCAATTGAAGATCGTAAAATGCTTATCGTATGAACATATCCAATCCCTTTTATCACAATATAACTTTGGTGTTTGGTTATGTCGAATGCATCATCATCATAAGTACCTGTCAACAAACATGTTAATTACACACAAGATGGAGTTGTACTTCAATAGTACAAAAATTTTTACCCCACACTTAAAATTTTTGTATATATATAAATAAACAAAAAACACACTGGCATTTTTGTATCAACTTTATAATAAAATTAAAATTTAAAATATCATTTATAAAACATTATGTTCTTTAACGGAAAATTCAGTTTTTTTTACACCTATACTTAATCCGTTCATAAATTCTAAAAATCAATTTTTAAAAATTAATGTATTAAAAGGTTAAAGTTTTTAAATTTTAAAACAAGTACATGAAAAATAACAATTACAGGAATTTAAAATACACTAGTTTTTTTGTATACTTTTAAACCAACTAATTTTCAAACTTAAAACTTTGTTCCTATCGACTAGGTAGAGATAATTGTCGGTTGCTACACCCATCGTTATCCACGACAATGTTTACAAGTTATATATTTTTACGGTTATTGATAAAAAAAAGTATATTTTTGCAATCTACTCTAGACTTTTAGAATTTAACATTTTTTTTTTTTTTTTTTTTTTTTTTTGCAATTTGAGCTTCGGCAGGAATTGATGAACATAGTCGTAGTATCTTAGACTCCTCCGCAAGAGGAGTATTTCTGTATAAATATCCAAATCAAGCGTATAAATTGTTGGAAGACATATCCATTCACACCTTTGAATGGACACCATCTAGAGATCAACAATCTAGAAGAACGGTGGCAAGCATTGATGATGAATATGATGCTTCTACAAGCATAGCTTCTTTAGCAAACCAATTCAAAAAGTTTGGTAAAGAAATTGAGAAGCTAAATTCAACAGTTTTAGTCTTTCAAGTAGGATGTGAAAATTGCGGAGAGCCACATTTCACAAAAGATTGTGATGTCAATGATAGGCCAATGGTTCCGATACCTCAAGTTAATTTTGTGGCCAATCAAAGACAAAATAATTATCAAGGAGGGAATTCCAATTACCAAGGAGGAAACAATGGATATCAAAATCCAAAGAATTTCGCCTTTCAAAGAAGTGGACCACCTGGTTTTCACAATAGAAACCAACCTCCAAATCCACCTCCTCAAAACAATTTCCAACAACAGCTGTTACCTCCGATACAATATCAACAACAAAACAATAACACGCAACAAGTAGAAAAGAAATCTAATTTGGAAGAGATCATATTAACTTTCATTAAAAATCAGTCGGAAACATATGAACAGACGAAAAGACAAAACGAGCAAGTGCAAAGGAATCATCAAGCATCGATTCAAAATCTTGAAAGAGATATGGAAAAAATAGCCAAATTGCTTGCTGAAAGGCAATCAGGAACTTTACTATCCACCGTGTATACTTTTAAGTTCGGATTAACGCAACGGACAGTTAAAATTAGATATAATCTATTTTACAAAACATACTGTAGGATCGTGTAAACAGGATTAAACGATCTTAGATTCAATAACGAGTGCGGAAAATCTCGTTATTGGGTTTTATACTCAAAATCCAATGTAAACCTTTGATCTTAATGACAAAATCGACTTAGATATGTTAAAGATCGACTAATATGAATGCTAGAACACCATGGTACCGGATTGTACGTGTAGGATAGGTTAGGATTCATTACCCTAACAATGAACCCATAATACCCATTAAATACTCACAGCACGATGCAACCGTGCGTTGCACCTTGCAACCATGCGGTTGCTTGTCTAACCGTACGGTTGCATTCCTGCAACCGTGCGGTTGCACTCCAACAGAGAAAGTTAAACAATAACGCATTTTAACTTGAACATAATGAACTCGGGGACTAAATATGCACCAACAAACTCCCCCTAGGACCCAGTTCATTATCTAAAATCACAAAATATACTTTCCCTGCAAAACAACCAATCACACAGTCAAACACATTCAATAACATGAGAATTAAGACGTTAACATCAAGTTATTACAACAAAATGAAAATAGAATGGAAATAAAACTTTCAAGTCCAAGTTCACAGTTTATGAAATCAGGAACATAAGATAGACATTAAGCATGGATATCATAAGCATAACAAGTACGAACATCACGATTAAACTGAATTGCCTGCTCCGTATTAGGCAACTCATGAAAGATTGGGTGTTTCCTCAACACCTTGATATCATTCTTGCTCAAATTTCGAATCTACGTTGGATCAATAATCTTGATCTAGTCAAAAATACCATTAGGATTATTCAACACAATCACCGCTTCTTCTGTTCTTCCATCATAATACCAACATCGAAAACGATCACCAAAATTCTGTGGCATTTTACGAACCGTGTAATGACCCGAAAATTTTCGAAAAATTTTAAACCAAACTCTCGATACGATTTAATATTTTTGACTCGATAAGCAAAGTCTGTTATCATGAGTCTCAAAATTTTTGAACTGTTTCATGTATGCAATTACCCTTTGACCATTCCCGACGATTCACGAATCATTATTTGTAAATGAATGTGTATATACATAAATATAAATATAAATATATGTATATATATATATAATAACTTAAAATAATAATATACGATATAATTAAATTGTTATTAAAATAAATAAATAAATATATATATATATATATATATATATATATATAGTATATTAAATATAATTATTTAATAATTGTAATACTCGTTGGACGTTTCGATTATTATTTAGAGAAGTCTAAATCCGAACTTATATGATTTTTTTTAAACGGTGATTCAAAAATGAGTCATGTAATATTTTAGGCTTATTAAATATGTATTTAGGAGCTACTCGTTAAATTTTGAAACTTTTTGTATTTTACATGGGATCGGGAGTGGACAGTGAGTAAATTTTTGTTTAATAATTAATGATCGAATTTTATACCATAATGACCGAAATAAATAAAGATAATTACTGTAAAAATTTGATATTTTTCCGAAGACTTTTATCCGCCACTGATTAACGACGGAGTTCGAAATCTAGTCCGTGAAAGGCGACGGCTAACTTAATCACACGTTTATATTTTAAATTATATTATAATTATAATTATATTATATATTTCCATTCGTTGTTTGTATCCGTGAAATGAATTGTGATTGATAATAATTGAGAATGAATTGTGATTGATAATAATTGAGATTCTGTTTTCTTTTATCAATGTTTCCCACTAACAACTAACAAAGTTTTATATGAATGTTGATAGTCACTCATATTCTCAAAACCACTCTTTCTCTTTACACATATGTACATACATGCGAGAATCAGTAAACCACTACAACACTACAACCCATCACTGTTTATGTTTCGATCTTCAACCCAAAAACCGGTCACCCTTGATTTTGTTTTCGACTCAAGCTCACTAAACAGTCACCACAGCCACCTCCATGCCACCACCCAACAACCCATCACTTACTATTCTCTGTCTTTATTGTGAACAACCCAAACAACAATACACCTACATGTTTCTATTTTCTGCTCAAAACCACTCTCTTAGTGCAGCTACTTAACCAACTAGTTGCTTGTTGTTGTTTGTTCAAACACCATCACACCATTGGAGATGATAAATCATGGTTGCCTACTGTTTGATGATCACCACTTGACCACTTTGTCTCACCATCTCTATTTATCACCATCAAACACCAACCTATACGAAACCCATTTAATCATCCCTTCCGGTTGTTGTTACAGCTGCTCGAAGGCCTCACATACACACCATCATAAACCGCCCACAACACCTTTCTTTATGCAACTACTACTGATGCACTACCGTTTCTTACGGGCTGAGCAACTATCGTGAACTGCAACCATACTGCTATAACTATTGTTATGGTATTAATTTATGTTTCATGAGTGACTATAATCAACCACCTACAATTCAGGGTTGCTGCTGCTAATTGCTCCTGTTTAAATGAAAAGTGACGATTAATCTGCTCCTATATCTGCTAGGTTACTGTTTATGTGTTCCATCTAAAAGACCCAAACCGTCATCATGCTTGAACTGTAAGTTTCTACTACTGCATACTATTTCTTTCGTTCCTATTCGAGCAAGATCACAAACCAACACCCAACAATCACCATCTACTATGCTACTACGGCTGTTTCTGTATTCTTCGATCACCATCACCAAACCAAAACCAAAACCAAAACCACCACCATAACTATTATTTCATTAAACCCGCTATCATCTATCTCTACCACTACCATAATCCTTCATCTATATTGTGTTTAAAAAAAAGAAAAAAAAAGAAACAGATATTCACACTATTTAACAAATACTGATCGTGATTTCTATTCAATTTCATCAAATCAAACTTCATATCATTCAATTAATGAGCATCAACATATTATGTGATTGAATTCATGAACAATAACAACAACATAACTGTCTCAAATCATTAGAAAGTATAAACAATAACAGATTTATAGCTAATTGATTTGAGTTCACCTTCGTTTGAACCTTCAAGCTCGTTTCGAATCTCCGGAGTAAAACAGTAACTTTCAGAATGAATTACACACCGATTATGATTCTTTCTTGATCAATCAAACTATGTGATGCTTTTAATCGATCTGAAATTGATCTTAAATATCCAGATCTCAAAGTCAACACTCGTTCTTTATCGGACAACATTTTAATTCGATTAATATAGGATGTTTTAGGATTTGCGATTGATCCCCGTGTGTTTGTAGAAGGATTTGGGGACGATGTTCCTATGGAAATCATACCCTGAAAAAGTTGAATTTGTAAAACTTGAAATTGGGTGTTCGTATGATTAAGGATGAATCGACGGGATGAAAACAGAAACCGAATGATATACAGCAGGATGTTCTAATGGGCTCTTGGTCAATTGTGCAAGGTCCAACAAATTATTATTCTTAGTGGGCCGCTAGAACCCATTACGTTTAATATTAAGGCCCAAGTGCGACTTGCTCGACTCTCTCGCTCAATTTACACCGATGGTATAACCTTTAATCCATGACGTTTGATATTATATTTAATGAGATTTGATTTTTGATCAGGAACTAAATAATTATAGTTATTATTATTATTATTATTATTATTATTATTATTATTATTATTATTATTATTATTATTATTATTATTATTATTATTATTATTACTATTACTATTATTATTATCATTTTTATTAGTAAAAGTATTAAAATTATCTTTTAATTAGCATTATTATTAAAATTATCATTTATATTATTATTATTATAAGTATTATCATTTTCATTATCAATATTATTATTATTTTTAACATTTTCATTACCAATATTATTATTATTATTTTATCATTAGTAGTATTATTTTTATTATCATTATTATAAATATTATTATTATTATTATCATTAGTATTATTATAATAACTATATTATTATTATTACTATCCTTATTAAAAATTTTATATATTTTATTATTATTATCATTTTTATTATCAATATTAACATTATTATTAGTATTATCATTATTATTATTATATGTATCATTATTATTAATATTATTCCTATTATTAATATTATAACAAATAAACATTAATTATATCAAAATATTTTTAATACACCTAACATAACTATATTAGTATTTTTGTAATAAATATTAATTATCTATCTAAAGTATATAAAAATAAATATGTCTAATTAAGTTACTAATGAAACATATAATTTATTAAAATAACAATTATATCAATAATAATATGTAAATTTGTTCGATTACAGTTATATATATATATATATATATATATATATATATATATATATATATATATATATATATATATATATATATATATATATATATATATATATATATATATATATATATATATATATATATATAACTGATATAGGTTTGTGAATCCGAGGCCAACCTTGCATTGTTCAGTTCCGTCGTATGCATATTTTTACTACAAAATATTGTATCGTGAGTTTCATTTGCTCCCTTTTACTCTTTACATTTTTGGGCTGAGAATACATGCAATGTTTTAATAACTGTTTTACAAAAATTATATGCGTGAGTTTCATTTGCTCCCTTTTACTCTTTACATTTTTGGGCTGAGAATACATGCAATGTTTTAATAACTGTTTTACAAAAATTATATGCGTGAGTTTCATTTGCTCCCTTTTACTCTTTACATTTTTGGGCTGAGAATACATGCAATGTTTTAATAACTGTTTTACAAAAATTATATGCGTGAGTTTCATTTGCTCCCTTTTACTCTTTACATTTTTGGGCTGAGAATACATGCAATGTTTTAATAACTGTTTTACAAAAATTATATGCGTGAGTTTCATTTGCTCCTTTTTAAATGCTTTTGCAATATATATTTTTGGGACTGAGAATACATGCGCTACTTTTATAACTGTTTTACGAAATAGACACAAGAAATCGAAACTACATTCTATGGTTGAATTATCGAAATCGAATATGTCCTTTTTATCATGTTCGAAGTTGTCCCGGAATGATGGCGAATTTATCATGTCCGAAGTTGTACCGGAATGATGGCGAATTTATCATGTCCGAAGTTGTCCCAGAATGACGGCGAATTTATTATGTCCGAAGTTGTCCCGGAATGATGGGGATATTCTATATGCATCTTGTTAATGTCGGTTACCAGGTGTTCACCATATGAATGATTTTTATCTCTATGCAGTTTGCGAAATGCCTGATATGAGATGATGTTTATGAAAATGAAAATGAAAATCTTGTGGTCTATTAAAATAATGGAAATGATTGTTTATGATAAACTAATGAACTCACCAGCCTTTTGGTTGACACTTGAAAGCATGTTTATTCTCAGGTATTAAAGAAATCTTCCACTGTGCATTTGCTCATTTTAAAGATATTACATGGAGTCGTTCATGGCATATAGAGTTCAGTACCTCGCAATGGGACCATATGTTGAAGACTTCGTCCAAATGGATTAGGACGGGGTATGACAAACCGGCGCAAACTTCATAGTCTTCGCACGTTTATATCTAGCCACACGAACTATATTCCCAGTTGATTAATCAGTACGATAAGAAACTTTTGGGAACTGCGGCTCTAACACAGACCAGCCGTACTTGAACTCTTTTCGAATCTTAAACTGCATCCACTGCCCCCATCCACTAGATTCATGATAGAGCAGTGTTAATCTTGCCAGTTCCATCATCTCAAAGTATGGTAGTGTTTTTATATCAGCAGCATGCTTAAAATAATCCACCCCATTTTCTCTACGTACTGCAAAGCAATTCAAATCTTTCAAATATGCCCAACTAAGAATCTTTCCTCCTGTAACCTTTCCCGTTCGATCATAATATAACTTGTATTTTGGTTCCAACGGTACTTTCTTAAACCACGCTTTGGTGCAGGATTTCTGATACTCCCTCCATTCTTTGTTCTTCTGTTTGTTTATAGTATCAAGATTCTCACCCTCTTTGTTCACACCAGACGACTCACCTTCCTCAGTAGTTCGCTTCTCATCTACTTTCCTATTCAGAACATCATCACTTTGTTGATTAAACAGATCAGCAAACTCAGGCAAGTCATCTTCATCAACACTGTCAGCAACATCCTCATCATCAGAAGCATCCTCTACAATAACTTCTTCAGCACTATCATCACTTGAATGCCTCTTTTCACGTGTACCAGTAGTATTTGGAGTCTTTTCGGCAGTAATCAACTTATCTACCTCTATACCAAACCTTCTAGCTACCTCTTCATCTGTCATTGTATGTACAATTTCCCCCTCCTCCACATCATAGTCTAGCGAGCTAATCACTGTACCTTGATGCTCCAAAAAATATGTTAACTTATGAATATCAATAGACAGAGGTTTAGGAAAATGTACCTCCTGTATCTGACTTACGTTCTCAGTCCCCTCAGATGAAGTGTCTGAAGAGAATTCGCTTTCTGTAGACAAAAGATCATCATCAATGTGCTCCATCTTCAACCGAATTGACCCATCTTGAGGATCAGCCTCTAACTTACCCTTGAACCTCCTATCCTGACGATCCAATCGTCTGATTCTCTTCGCCTGTTTTTCTGTCAACTGTTTCAGGTCAGCAGCTAACTTCTGAGATTTCTCAAGTTCAGAAGTCAATGAGTCCACTTTAGCTTGCAACTCATTCACCTTCTCCTTTTTGTCTTTATCCTTCTTAATCAAATCATTAACCTTATTAACCAAATTAAGCACAGTAGCCTGAAGAGTAACAAATGCTGGATTAGCATTTGCAAGAGCCAATGAGCTACCCTCCTGTGTAGAAGCAGCTTGAGATGTTGTGACTTGTTGAGAAGGTTGAGCAGGTGGTACCGGAGGTGCCTGAACATGTTGAGTCGACGGTGCCTCAGCTCTTTGAGTAACAGAAGCCACACCTGAAGGATCAACAACCCTTCTCACATGACCTCTCTTTCTTTTTGGCCTTCTCAAAGGTTCATCCACCTGAACTTCCTTCCTTTTTAACGACATCAACAACTCACCACCTTCGGTAACCTCATCTTCCAAACTAAAGTTCTCGAGATCATCAGCTGTTCACTTGAGTGAGAACCAATCTCGACCACCTCATCTTCATCTCCGTTTCAGCAAAATCATGAAAAATATCCTCCTTATCGGAATCACTATCCTCATTTCTCCACATCCTAGGATTCCTTGCAGCATAATCGGCCTTTTTCAAATGACCAAACAAAGGATGGTTTGGTGGTGCTACTTTACCCTTGTATCAAATCATATGCCTCACCAACTCATTGGTCATAACGTTAAGCTTAATGAGGTCCTTATCCTCTCTGATAAGCTCGGTATGCTGAGAATTAATAACCAGCTGAAGAAATCGAGGATAAAGCAGATAAGGATCACACTTAAACTTGCTGTTTTCGATCAAGTAATCAAAAATGACCCCAGAGAAGTTAAATGGAAGATTCAGAATCAAAGCTACCATCATAGATTGCATCAGAAAATTTAAATCATCATGACCTTCCCTTCTCAAGCCCAGACAGTGAACAATAACATGAGCCAAATACTTAAAAGTTGGGCAGAAACCTGACTTCAACACTTTTGACTGTCAAATCCCAGTATACTTGCATCTCTGGAAACAGCCTTTGTCAAGTCCCAAATTCAACCTAGTTTTCATGTCAGCTTTATCAGGAAAGTTTAACAGTCTCCTGATATGTCCTTCAGTAACAATAATCGGTTTACCCTGAACCACACTATTTAGCACATCGACCCTCCGTTCACCATCTATAGCTTTAGATAAAGTAACATTCTTCCAAAATTCACGTTGATGAGAAACATAAGCTGGCACATCAATTGTGATAGCAGTGTGGATACGAGAACGTTCAAGAAACTCCACAATCCCATGATAGTCAGCCAAAGTATCAATCTTATTCAAGTTTGCAATCATGTTGTTGTTGGGTCAAACCTGCAACTCATTATTATGCTCAGCAGCCTTCTTAGATCGAGAATTTGTCACCCTTTTTGGTTTAGACTTTATTTCAGCACGTGGCTGAACAGAACCTGAACCAGTAGCCCTGGAAGTAGGCACAGTTGAAATAGGAGTTCCAGACATATCTGAAATACACAGCCACAATATTGCAAACACTAACAACATTAGCTAAAAAACAGAATTAGGGTTTCTGACATGTATCCGCACGGTTGCAATGAAAACAGATACGGTTGCAAGTGTAACCGTACGGATATGTTCTATTTTATACGGATGCACCAATGCCTATTAAGAGTTTGAATCTACTGTGCAACCGTGCGGATGCACAAAATAGTACTCGGTTGCAAGCACAACTGTGCGGTTGCAGTGTGCAACCGTGCGGTTGTATTCATCCGAACTGTTAGGGTTTTCAAAACCCAAATCCATCAAAATGAGTATTGATCATCAAATTAATCATTGTGATAGCACACAATACCTCCGATTAGCATTTTTAAAACAATGATTTTAGTTAAAACACATCAACACTCTCTATATTGATCTTAAGTTCACAAAAAAATTAAAAACTAATTAAAACAAGAGATTTAATGGATGAAAAGGAACTTGTATTAGATGAAAATGATCAGAAACTCGAGTAGAATCAGAAAAACGAGATCAAAAGCTCCCCTTAACACTTTGCAATTTTTTGAAGAAATTAACACTTAGCCAAATGAGAGCACAAACAACCCACGGTTCTGAGTTTGGGTATTTATACCCATCCTGCAACCGTGCGGTTGTAGGGTTGTATCCGACCACAAATTATGTAACTGTGCGGGTGTAATACGTATCCGTACGGTTGTATTTTAAGTCCAAAACCCTCTTTAATTACACGTATCCGGGCGGTTACATGGTGTAACCGTGCGGTTGCATTGAGTAACCGTCCGGTTGCAGTTTAACCATTAAAACTCAATTTTTCATTCTCGTTTCATCTAACTCTAATTCTCAACCAATTCATCTCACTTATTTAAACTAGTCCATAAAATCTCAACTTTTATTCATCTTTACCAGATCCAAAAGCATTTTAACCTAAGTCAAATAACTTAATACCCAACTTAATTGAACTTTTCGTTTTACGGATCTCATTCACTATCTCTCTTTCACACTTGCTTACTCCCCCTGGTCCACACATACAGAGTTTATGAAGTAACCACTAAATGATATGCAAAATATACAGTATGAAACGTGCACAAATATTAAACAACGCACTAAATCTTTTTGTCTTTTTCATTTTATAAATGTGAACTACAGAAAATAAATGCAAGCATATAGATTATGATGAATTAAATCAATAAACTAGCCACATGGTGAATATTACAAGCATGAAAATAGATTAAACTATCAAAAACAAACTATACAACTAACACAATATAACATCATATTTTTGTGAGAAGATGAATTAATCAACATTTTTCTTGGGATCAGAACTGAACTATAATATACAATTAATAACCTTGTTAAATTCATTCACTCAGAACTTTTTGTTCCATTCAGATTTTCAAGTACTTACACTTTCAATCTTTGAAAATCAATAAACTTATCAGTCTTTCCTCCCAGACTTTTTGAAAATCACTTGCGCACATGGGTAAATAATCTTAAACTTAGTCCTCACTTTAGATCGTACAAATTTTTTTAAGTAGTCAATTGAGCACAATAAATTGACACTGTCCGCTATCACCTCGATGTACTTTCAATTTGATTGAACAGGAACATCTCACGATGTTTCTAGCAACCCTGTCAGCGATGAGCTTCTATCTTAAACTTATACCTTTCGATTCAGAAGGCTTTGTTTATCTCAATTTTATTGCATACTTCGTAAGAACACAGTTACCAGTCGCTATAATCCCCATGCTTGAGCGGAAAGCTAATAATGATGGAATGATTTGATGATTTTGGGGGTGATGGAATTCTAAGTCAGAATACCCTCCAGAAGATATCTCCAGCTATCTAGATCAATCGGCACAACCCATATAACAGACAATAGATGTAACATCCCTTTAAATGATAAGCAAAAACTTGCTAAAATTATGATTTTCACGACAAACAGAATGATTTGAGTTTTCTAGATCTGAAACTCTGGTACTTCTCCCCCTCGGATATAGATAACTTAAATTGTTCTGATCAGCATAGCGTTTGATCATCTTTCACATGTAGACTTTAAATTTCTTATAGACACGAAGTCTGAGCTTTTATAGCACTAATTCTTTGTAGTTGATATGGTACACCATCTTTTTAAACATATATACATGAATAGATAAACATTAACATAATCCACATTTTTTTTTGGATTTTCTGATGTTGCTCTTTTTGCTTTTGCAAACTTTAACATAAAATAAAATAAAGTTGAAATGAAATAACAAATACAACTTTGATGATGGTTAAAATGCCCCGTTCATATTAATTATAAACGTTTCATACTAATTGGTTTCTTTGCGAGGTTTTGACCTCTATATGAGACTTTTTTTCAAATCTTGCATTCGTTTTTAAAAACAACCATAACTTTTATTATTGAATAAAGGTCTTAATGACATAATTTAGATTGTCTATCAAAGACAATCTCCTCGAAAAATCATAACTAAATCATGCGCACTTTCACGAGAAAAATCATAACTAAATCATACTGACTCGAAAAAGGGTGATTCCGGTGTCCAGACGTCCGTAACTCAAAAATCTACAACTTTTGTGAAGACACCATACGCGGATCGCGTACCTATCTACGCGAAACGCGTAATGTTGTGTCGACATATTTTTGTGGCGGCTCACTATTCAACATGTTTTTTATTTATTTTAATATTATATTATATTATTATATTATTTATATACCTATATATATATATATATATATATATATATATATATATATATATATATATATATATATATATATATATATATATATATATATATATATATATGATCGATCATAATTGTTTTCTAACTACCTATCTCTCACACTCTCTCTACAATTATATTTATTATTTTTATTATTAGTATTATTATTATTATTAGTATTATTATACATAAAGTACTACGACGAGGTCATGAGCTAGTTATTTCAAAACGGGTTTTTCTAGCGGGATAGAGCTAAGGAAATTATGGGTTATAGCTATGGAGGATTATGGGTATTTCTTGGGAGTTATGATCATGAGTCAAAGGTCAACCTAGTGTTTATCATCTCCGTCGCGTTTACGTACCTTTCCTGCAATATTAAATCTCAATATTGATACGTGAGTACTCACAAATTAACTTTTATATATTAATAGTGTATCCCTGACTAGTGCTCGAGTATATAGGATTATGCATGCTTGTACTTTTGATATTGCCATTAGATAGGTTATATTGAATCCTGAATTAGTTACATATGCGGTTGAGATAAGGTATAAGATATGCATGTCGTTGGAAAGCTAGCGGAAAATTAAGAACTTTTCATTTAGATATCAAACGGTTTCGATGAACGGATTAGAAGTTATAGTCAATTGAAGTTTGTATTAAACTAAAAAAAAATGATTATTATTATCGTCATTATTATCATCGTTCTAGTTTTTATCTAATTATTATTATTACTATTATTATTATTATCATTATCAATAAAAAGTATTATCATTAAAAATTATTATTTTATTATTATTACTATCGTTATTATCGTTAAAGTTATAATTAGTATTATTATTATTATCATCATTAAAATAGTTATTAGTATTATCATCATAATATTTATTATCATTAATATTATTATAATTAAAACTAATATTTATCATTAATATTATTATAATTAAAACTAATATTAGTAACACCTAATTATTATGATTACTATTATTATCATTATTATGAATGCGATATAAAAGAGAACTAAAAGCTATTGAACAAATCGATCAGGAAATAATGAGTATGAGTACCATGATGAAATTAAAATATTGTAAGATATTGATTTAAGAGAAAAAATATTGATTTCATTATTTTTATCATTATTATTATTTCTAAAAATATCATTTATATTAAAACTATTATTTTTTACTAAAATATCATGAAATATCATTACTATTATCATTTTAGTATTATTATGATTAAATAGAGTTATTATCTTATTATGATTATAGTTAATATTAAAAAGTATTGTTATTACTATTATTATCATGATTAGAATTATCAATTTTATTATAATAATTAGTAAATATAAACATTGTTATTATTATAATAATACTTATTATTATTACAAAATAATACTACATTTACTTATTATTATTATTATTATCAATATTATTTTATCAAATAGATATGTGATACAAAGATATTTTGACCACACGTAATATAATTACATTAATAATACATACCACTATATTTTTATGATATTAAGTGAATTTTATAAATTTTATTACTTAAGACATAAAAGTATATTTTTATAATATATAAACTTTAATATACTTTTTATTTATTAACAAATGATTTATATTATTTACTTTAATAAAATTTGCTAAATATTTAAATATATAAAACGACTATATTTAAGTTATATAATAATCATGTATAGATTTTGGAAATCATTTTGGATCAAGTTGACTTTTGCATGTTAGTCTCGAGCATTAGGATTGTGATACACTACAGTTTGACCTAAATTGCTAGACAGATATTAACCATCATATAAATATATATACTTAATATAGGTTCGTGAATCTGAGGCCAACCTTGCACTTGTTCAATGACGTCATATGTATTTTCACTACGAAATACAGTATTGTGAGTTTTCATTTACCTTTTTACCCTTTATATTTTTGGGCTGAGAATACATGCGCTGCTTTTATAACTGTTTTACGAAATAGACACGAGTAAATGAAACTACATTCTATGGCTGGATTATTAAACCGAATATGCCCCTTATTTAGTCTGGTAATCTAAGAATTAGGAAACAGACACCCTAATTGACGCGAACTCTAAAGATAGATCTATCGGGCCCAACAAGCCCATCCAAAGTACCGGATGCTTTAGTACTTTGAAATTTATATCATGTCCAAAGGAGGATCCCGGAATGATGGGGATATTCTTATATGCATCTTGTGAATGTCGGTTACCAGGTGTTCAATCCATATGAATGATTTTTATCTCTATGTATGGGATGTTTATTTATGAAAAATGGAAATGAAAATCTTGTGGTCTATAAAAATGATGAAAATGAATATTGATGATAAACTAATGAACTCACCAACCTTTTGGTTGACACTTTAAAGCATGTTTATTCTCAGGTATTAAAGAATTCTTCTGCTGTGCATTAGCTCATTTTAGAGATCTTACTTGGAGTCATTCATGACATATTTTGAAAGACGTTGCATTCGAGTCATTGAGTTCATCAAGATTATTATTAAGTCAATTATAGTTGGATAGTGGATCTTATGAAATGGTATGCATACCTGTAAGCTTTTGATGTAATGAAAGTTTGTCTTTTAAAAACGAATGCAATGTTTGTAAAATTTATCAAATAGAGGTCAAATACCTTGCGATGTAATCAACTATTGTGAATCGTTTATAATGTATATGAACGGGTCCTTTCAGTTGGTATCAGAGCGGTGGTCTTAGCGAACCAGGTCTGCATTAGTGTGTCTAACTGATAGTCGTTAGGATGCATTAGCAAGTCTGGACTTCGACCGTGTCTGCATGTCAAAAGTTTTGCTTATCATTTTTGTCGGAAATTGCCTGCTTATCATTCTTAGTCTAGAAACGTCTTACTGCATTATTTGCATGAATATTGTATAGACAAAATTCATATCTTAGCGTATCTGTTACTGTAAACTTTGCCTGACATATCTCGTAAATTCCTCCGTAATCTACGAAATCTTTTGCGCTATATATATAGATATTCTATGTAATTAGAATACCATCCGATAGCCAGAAAATCATTTCATATCGAAAAATCCTTTACTCAATCGTACGAAATGGAATTCGTCATTAGTTCAAGTCCCTCGGATTCCGAAATGGAATCCCACTCAAGCTCCGAAAGTAGTGTGACCGGAATGGATCAACCGATCAGTCATCATCTATTCTGGATGAATTGGGGATGGGTTCGTAGCCTCCTAAATCATTGTAGATAAGAAGAAGGTGATCCCTTCCATCCACCACATTGCCCTCTTGGTAATGAACCTGAAGCACTTACCGGAGAACCTGTCCGAAACACCATTTTCTCTCTCATTTCCAGAGTATCTCGTCACGATTATATACTACATCAAATTCTAGATTTTATTTATCCTCTCGTTCGAACCGACAATCACCCCGGTGTAATAGAAGAAGTCAACGAGCTTCGCGCTCGGGTAGTGGCTTTGGAGAATATGGTACAAAGGTTACAAACACCAGCAGTAGCATCAGCAGTATAACCAGTACCACTATCATCAACGCCAACAATACCATTACCACCCCCAACCACAACTATTTCGTAAACCTCAACTTTCAATCTGCCCCACGATATGCTCTATAAATACCAAGGAATACCAACAAACACGAACGATGAAGTGTTGATTCATAACTTCATTGGAGAAACATTCTACGACGATTATGTAGTCTCTAAAGTCTTAGAGATTATCTATTCTAGCCCTAACTATAAATCAGTTGAGTGAACCAAAATGATGAAAGGAAGAGTAGAAACCCTGACAAGAATGGTGTGTGATTTACAAGCTAGACTTGATTTACCAACAGCATCAACAGTACCGTTAGCATCATCAGCAGAGTCAGTGCCTTCAACATCGTCAGAATCAGCAGCACCTAAACATCACAAACTCCGTCAGTTCAAGAATCACTGTGGACATCATTACGAATGAACAACGAGTATATTGTATCAACGAGTTATGAAGTATTAACTCATTTCCACCGAAATATTTATATGTATATCTTATATATATAAATTTTTAAACCATAATAAATCTTTCCGTACTAAGCTATTATGTGTGAATCTTAACTACTCGGTTGATTCATATTACAAATATGCAATGATGTATGTCCTTCGTCCGCAACTTAACCATCGTTAACTACAATCTCTGTCTCAATTCAATAAATTCCAATTCATAATAAATTAAGTGTATTATTCGAATATATGTTAGATTTTACACTTTCATCATTAATGCACTCGAAACTTTCCAGATAACATCATTCGTACCTTGCGAAGTTCACAAGGATTTCACGAAAACCAACATTATGCATCAACAAATAACGAAGCATTGATTCATAATTTCAAGTTCATTGAATAAATACTCCGCAAAAGTTATGTAATTTCTAAAGTTTTAGGGATTACTCAATTCTAGTTTCAATCGTAAATCAAATGAGCTTAATTTAATATTAACTCATTAAATCTATGTTACATCTGAAGAAAATATGCACATATATATTTTCATAAAGAATGTAATAAAAATTCTGTTGTACAAAATATTAATTGTGAAATTTTTTTTAACGGGTAGGTAATGCCCGGGAGATATATAAATTCACAATTAATATATTACATTCTCCGAATCTGATTCAGTAGATCATTCATTATACTCCCTATTTTCACAACAATATAGATTCTTCTATAGAAATCACAACAACCATACTCATTCAATTTCAATTACATATTCTGATTTTGAAATCGCAAAAATCAATTTGAAATATAACCAGTATTATCACTCTTAGATTCTTATATTTTTCAAAGCTATACTTTGACTTCTAAACTGTGTTAGAACATCATACGATTACAATATACGTTCAAACCCTCCGAAATTCTTGAAGACACTTCAAATAATGAGCAATCGAGATGATGATCCAACCACATGTTACCCACAGATATACACCTGAAAAAACTCTCGAAACCCGTAAATGTGTCAGACCCTTTAGCATTTATTAGCTAAAATAACTTTTCAATTCCGTTTCAAAATAGACAGTTTTGTCACAGCTCCAGCAAGTCAACTTCGACTTCTCAATCAAAACTATCTTATTATAACCTCGATAGATACGTTGCCTTTCACCATCATTATTGAGGAACCTTTCATATCTTGCCACATTAGTAGTAAACTTATTAACAACTTCACTGATCTTTAATTTTCTAAAAAATCTTTATATTTATCAAAACCCCATCATTTACTCATCTGCATCTTGTAACGAGAATTGCCATACGAATCATCGGGAATTAGCAATCAGTATTTTGAAATCTCGCGACGATCCTACACCAACAGTTATATATAACGTCTATCTCATGGACTTATATACTTCGAATGTGAGGTTTCTGAAAAACACCCCAATCTACGATTTAGTTCTCTGAATTTTTAGAAAAACTGAATGAAGCAGCAGAAATCGTAGACAACCTTGACAGTAAAAAGTTTGATGATAAAAGAATAATGTGTTAGCAAAGCTCAGAAAAAGAATAATGTGTTAGCAAAGCTCATTAACGAATACCTTGCTCCTGACTCTAAATCCTTGCGAACAATATCTTTCATTATCCCCTGATATTAGAAATTCTAAGATATCATCGTATCTTTCATTATAAATATCCTCCATATTTCTGGAGATATTTCCATAATTATTCTTATCATTTACCTATTCACGCTGTCTGTATTACATCATAAAAGTTACTAGTTTAGTATCTAAATTCTGAAACTTTCGGGTTTAAATTAGGAATATTTTTGAAGTAGTGTTGGGAACTGAAGCATAAGTTAGTATAATATAATGGCACTTGATCAACGTGATTATATTACAGTAAGTCATGCTGAGTTTCTAAAATGGAACATGATGATTCACAGATCATAACGTCATCATGTGCTATGTTACACGACTCTTGTATTCTATTTAACCTCTAAAATATCAAGAAAATATTTTCTTGATGATTCGGTCTTTTTCAGGGTATTCTGGTAATTTAACAAATCAAAATCGTGCCATTACCATTTCTTTATTAGAACATTAACAATGTTCATTCCGAAATTCATATCTGCGAATTCTAGACCATTACAAGAGGTGCTTAATCGCAAGAAGAAGAAACGAAAGGACAAAACTCAGAAATAGAAATTGGGGTATAAATCGTAGCAAATAAAAGAGAGCATTAACTGGGGATGACAATGATTATAGAAGACAGAAGTAGGGACATCGAAATATAAGGGAAGATATAAAACCTAACAACAACCCAGAAATTACAAACCGTATATATCGATGCATATAGCAATATAAAGACATGGGAGAACTAAAAACACTATAAAACCTAGGGTATAGTAAAAGTAAATAGATTCTTCCGGAGGTAGATGAAAAAGAAGAACAACAGATATGAAAGTGAGGAGTATATCAAGAATCAGCACTGGATGAAACATATTGACGAACACTTTACAATATGAGTTGAGGGAGAAAGAATGGAAGGTGTGAGTTCTAAGGAAACAAAGGGGGTGGATATAAAAAAAAATATATTCGACAGAGCAATCAAAAAAAGTGGATCCTAATTTCCTTTATTTCTGAAGAATCAAATCTTATTACGAAGATTTTATCCAATTCCCTTGAACTCTGGAAATCAATCCGGTCTGTGTCAAAAGGTATGACGAATCTACACTTATTCATTTCGCTCTTTTGTGATAGTTTCACTTGTACTCTACACAAAATCAAATGGTTTTCTATATTACCCAATGATGATAAAACTCTAATTTTCAGCTTATATGCGTCATGAAAACCTACTTATTGTCAGCCATGACCATCCTAATCAAATTTCGGGACGAAATTTATTTAACGGGTAGGTACTGTGACAACCCGGAAATTTCTGACCAAATTTAAACTTTATCTTCATATGATTTAATATTCTCGACACGATAAGCAAAGGCTGTAAAGTTAAAATCTCAAAAACTTTGAACTATGTTCATGTATTCATTTACCTTTCGACTGCTCTCGACGATTCACGAACAATTATGTGTAAATAGATATGTATGAATATATACATATGTGTGATTATTAAATTGAGAAATATTAATGAAACATTAAACGGTTTGATTAATATGAAAATAAGTTACGAAATCTATTATATGAATTGAGAACGTTAACAAGGTATTAGATGAATAATACTTTACATGAACGTAATTATTTCAAGATATTTTTCAACGAAATTAAAAGATAATATCAAATGATTTATTTATCAGATACATTGTATGATTATGAGTCTCTGTTGAAAGGTCCACTTTGATTTAGAAAACCTTTCCTTTTTAACGGTATTTGAAATGACTGGTAAAGTGATTTACAAGTAAGAACAAAAGTGTCAATTAACGGTAACTGGACAAAAGTTAGTAGAGATTCCTGTTTAATTTTCAATGCATGCTTTACAATAACTTTCTCGTGACTCTTGATAAGTTAATTATTTAACTTTCATAAAATTAATAGTAAGAACATGAAATGTAAATGGATGTCGACAAGGTAAGCAAATGGATATGTTGATTTAAAACGATTTCATACGTTTAATTATCCATTGGACTTAACCCTACGATTTACGAATAAACTGTAAGTAAAAACTAGAAATCCATTATGACTTATATATTATATGATTTTACTTTATGAAATGAAAATGTTTTATGATATAACAATTTCTATTATTTAAACCTTTTAATAAAATGATATTGAATATAAGTAGTTTTGGAAAAACTAAACCTTATAGTATTATTTAATTTAGTTTCAAACGTACGAAAACATTTTTATTCTTTCGATATAATAGAATTTGATTATAAAATATTTTTATGGATTTTCAATGATATGAAAATAAAAATAAAGATAAAATAAAGATTTCTAATGGGCACCAAAAGACTATAACATTTCATCTCAAGATCGCAAGTTAAAATGATGGAAATCACTAAGCATGCGCACTTTCACGAGAAAAATCATAACTAAATCATACTGACTCGAAAAAGGGTGATTCCGGTTTCCAGACGTCCGTAACTCAAAAATCTACAACTTTTGTGAAGACACCATACGCGGATCGCGTACCTGTCTACGCGAAACGCGTAATGTTGTGTCGACATATTTTTGTGGCGGCTCACTATTCAACATGTTTTTTATTTATTTTAATATTATATTATATTATTATATTATTTATATACCTATATATATATATATGATCGATCATAATTGTTTTCTAACTACCTATCTCTCACACTCTCTCTACAATTATATTTATTATTTTTATTATTAGTATTATTATTATTATTAGTATTATTATACATAAAGTACTACGACGAGGTCATGAGCTAGTTATTTCAAAACGGGTTTTTCGAGCGGGATAGAGCTAAGGAAATTATGGGTTATAGCTATGGAGGATTATGGGTATTTCTTGGGAGTTATGATCATGAGTCAAAGGTCAACCTAGTGTTTATCATCTCCGTCGCGTTTACGTACCTTTCCTGCAATATTAAATCTCAATATTGATACGTGAGTACTCACAAATTAACTTTTATATATTAATAGTGTATCCCTGACTAGTGCTCGAGTATATAGGATTATGCATGCTTGTACTTTTGATATTGCCATTAGATAGGTTATATTGAATCCTGAATTAGTTACATATGCGGTTGAGATAAGGTATAAGATATGCATGTCGTTGGAAAGCTAGCGGAAAATTAAGAACTTTTCATTTAGATATCGAACGGTTTCGATGAACGGATTAGAAGTTATAGTCAATTGAAGTTTGTATTAAACTAAAAAAAATGATTATTATTATCGTCATTATTATCATCGTTCTAGTTTTTATCTAATTATTATTATTACTATTATTATTATTATCATTATCAATAAAAAGTATTATCATTAAAAATTATTATTTTATTATTATTACTATCGTTATTATCGTTAAAGTTATAATTAGTATTATTATTATTATCATCATTAAAATAGTTATTAGTATTATCATCATAATATTTATTATCATTAATATTATTATAATTAAAACTAATATTTATCATTAATATTATTATAATTAAAACTAATATTAGTAACACCTAATTATTATGATTACTATTATTATCATTATTATGAATGCGATATAAAAGAGAACTAAAAGCTATTGAACAAATCGATCAGGAAATAATGAGTATGAGTACCATGATGAAATTAAAATATTGTAAGATATTGATTTAAGAGAAAAAATATCGATTTCATTATTTTTATCATTATTATTATTTCTAAAAATATCATTTATATTAAAACTATCATTTTTTTACTAAAATATCATGAAATATCATTACTATTATCATTTTAGTATTATTATGATTAAATAGAGTTATTATCTTATTATGATTATAGTTAATATTAAAAAGTATTGTTATTACTATTATTATCATGATTAGAATTATCAATTTTATTATAATAATTAGTAAATATAAACATTGTTATTATTATAATAATACTTATTATTATTACAAAATAATACTACTTTTACTTATTATTATTATTATCAATATTATTTTATCAAATAGATATGTGATACAAAGATATTTTGACCACACGTAATATAATTACATTAATAATACATACCACTATATTTTTATGATATTAAGTGAATTTTATAAATTTTATTACTTAAGACATAAAAGTATATTTTTATAATATATAAACTTTAATATAATTTTTATTTATTAACAAATGATTTATATTATTTACTTTAATAAAATTTGCTAAATATTTAAATATATAAAACGACTATATTTAAGTTATATAATAATCATGTATAGATTTTGGAAATCATTTTGGATCAAGTTGAGTTTTGCATGTTAGTCTCGAGCATTAGGATTGTGATACACTACAGTTTGACCTAAATTGCTAGACAGATATTAACCATCATATAAATATATATACTTAATATAGGTTCGTGAATCTGAGGCCAACCTTGCACTTGTTCAATGACGTCATATGTATTTTCACTACGAAATACAGTATTGTGAGTTTTCATTTACCTTTTTACCCTTTATATTTTTGGGCTGAGAATACATGCGCTGCTTTTATAACTGTTTTACGAAATAGACACGAGTAAATGAAACTACATTCTATGGCTGGATTATTAAACCGAATATGCCCCTTATTTAGTCTGGTAATCTAAGAATTAGGAAACAGACACCCTAATTGACGCGAACTCTAAAGATAGATCTATCGGGCCCAACAAGCCCCATCCAAAGTACCGGATGCTTTAGTACTTCGAAATTTATATCATGTCCGAAGGAGGATCCCGGAATGATGGGGATATTCTTATATGCATCTTGTGAATGTCGGTTACCAGGTGTTCAATCCATATGAATGATTTTTATCTCTATGTATGGGATGTTTATTTATGAAAAATGGAAATGAAAATCTTGTGGTCTATAAAAATGATGAAAATGAATATTGATGATAAACTAATGAACTCACCAACCTTTTGGTTGACACTTTAAAGCATGTTTATTCTCAGGTATTAAAGAATTCTTCTGCTGTGCATTAGCTCATTTCAGAGATCTTACTTGGAGTCATTCATGACATATTTCGAAAGACATTGCATTCGAGTCATTGAGTTCATCAAGATTATTATTAAGTCAATTATAGTTGGATAGTGGATATTATGAAATGGTATGCATACCTGTAAGCTTTTGATGTAATGAAAGTTTGTCTTTTAAAAATGAATGCAATGTTTGTAAAATTTATCAAATAGAGGTCAAATACCTCGCGATGTAATCAACTATTGTGAATCGTTTATAATGTATATGAACGGGTCCTTTCAGATATTCACCTGAATTCCGAAGACAGTGTAACCGGAATGGATCAAAAAATTAGCCATCATCTATTCTGGATGAATTGGGGATGGGTTCGTAGCCTACTTAATTATTGGAGACAAGAAGAAGGCGATACCTTTCATCCACCACATTGCCCTCTTGGCGAAGAACCTGAAGCACTTACCGGCGAACCTGTTCGAGACACCATTTTCTCTCTCATTTTTAGAGTATCTCGTCATGATAATATACTATCTCAAATTCTGGATCTTATTCATCCGCTCGTCCGAACCGCCAATCATCCCGGTGTAGTAGAAGAAGTCAACGAGCTTCGTGCTCGGGTAGTGGCTTTGGAGAATATGGTGCAAAGGTTACAAACACCAGTAGCATCACCGGCATCAACAGTACCACCGACAACAACACCAACAGTACCATTACCACCACCAACAACATCCGCATCGCAAACCTCAACTTCACAATCTGTTCCATGAGCATCAACATCATATGCACCGTAGTTACCAAGAAATACCAGCAACAATAACCGATGAAGTATTAACTCATTTCCCCTGAAGAAATTTTATGTATATTTAATATATATGAATTTTGAAATCAAAATAAATATTTTCGTACTAAGCTATTACGTGTGAATCTTAACTGGTAGGTACTACTCGGTTAGTTCATATTACTAATATGCAATGATGTACATCCTTCCTTAACAACTTAACCATTATTAACTACAATCTCCGTTTCAACTCCATGAATTCTATTTCATAATAAACTAAGTGTATTAATCAATTACATAATTGATTTTACATTTTCAATTTCAATATACTCGAAACTTTTCAGAAAACATCATCTGTGCCTTGTAAGCTTCACAAAAATTTCACGAGCACCAACATCCTTCACCGAGGAATATCAATAAGAATAAATAATGAAGTATCGATTATATTAGCAAAATACTCCTCAAAGATTGTGTAATCTTTAATGTTTTAGAGATTAATCATTTCTAAGTC
This sequence comes from Rutidosis leptorrhynchoides, assembly GCF_046630445.1. NCBI lineage: Eukaryota > Viridiplantae > Streptophyta > Magnoliopsida > Asterales > Asteraceae > Rutidosis > Rutidosis leptorrhynchoides. Next base: position 490,107,224 of record NC_092334.1, on the reverse strand, counting down.
AAGCCGAAAATTAAATGAGCTTAATATGATATTAACTCATTAAATCTGTGTTACATCTAAAGAAAATATACATACATATATTTTCATAAAGACGGTAATAAAAATTCTTTTGTACAAAGTATTAATTGTGAAATCTTTAACGGGTAGGTAATACCCGGGAAACATATAAGTTCGCAATTAATATGTTACACTGTACATTCTTCAATTTTGATTCAAAAATTATTAACTATGCTCACAGCGATATACAATTGTTTCCATACAAATTCAATTACATATTCTGATATTGACAGAGCAGAATCCAAGTCAATATTTAACAAGTGACATCATTCTTAGATCTCTACATCTTTCAAAGCCGTACTTTGACTTCAAAACGGCGAAAGATCCTTTAGCATTGTTATTACCGAAAATAATCTTGCAATTTCTTTTCAAAGTATCCAGTTTTATCACATTTCCAACCAGTCAACTTCAACTTTTCAGATTAAGCCTTATTGTAACCTTGATATATACGTTTTGTTACTGGGGAACCTTTCATGTTCCGCCACATTAGCAGTAAATTTACCAAACAACTTTATTAATCCTTGACCTTTCGAAAAATTCTTATACTCATTGAAACCCTATCATGTACTCATCCACATCTTGTAACAATAATTTCCATACCAACCACCGGGAATTAGCAATCAGTATTTTGAATCTCGCAGCATTTTCTACGACAACAGTTATATATATAACATCTATCTTCTAGACTTACATACTTCGAATGTGAAGTTTCTGAAAAACACCCCAAACTACGAAACTAGTTCTACGAATTTTGGAAAAATGCTGATGAAGCAGCAAAAACTATAAACGACTTTAACAGTCGAAAGTTTGATGATAAAGAGTAGTGTGTTGGAAAAGCACAAAAAAAGAGAAGGTTTGAAACTGGAAAACGGTTGAGCAAAGTATGAAGGAAGCTGTAGACAAATCACAAGGACGAAATCTACCTTCAAAGAATCCAAATGATTCAGTGTCTACTGAAACCATTAGTAAGAATCTTACTTCTTATTCTAAACCTTCACAGACAGATTTTCCACATCATCCTCTGATATTAGAAATTATAAGATATCATCGTATCTTCCATTATAAATATCCTCCATATTTCTGAAGATATTTTCATAACTATTCTTATCTGAAATCATTTATCTCTTAACGCTATCTGTGTTACATCATAAAAGAAACTATTTTAGTTTCTAATTTCTGAAAATTTCGAAAAATGGATGTTTTTGAAGTAGTGTTGGGAATTGAAGCATGAGTTAGTATAATATAATGACACTTGATCAACGTGATTATATTACAGTAAGTCATGCTGAGTTTCTAATGGAACGTGATAAAGGTTCACAGATCATACCCTCATCATGAACCATGTTACATAACTCTTTCATTCTATTTAACCTCTAAACATATCAAGAAAATATTTTTCTTGATGATTCGGTCTTTTTCGAGGTATTCTGGTAATTTGATAAGTCAGATTGTGCCATTACCGTTTCTTTCTTAGAACATTAATTATGTTCATTTCAAAATCCATACCTACGAATTTTGGACCATTATTTGCTTGACTTAAAGTCGGGAAGAGAAAACGAAAGCATGAAGCTCCGAAATATAATGGAAAATATAAAGCCCGAAAACAACCCCGAAATTACAAACCATGTATATCAATGCGTATAGCAATATAAAGACATGGGAGAATGAAAAACAATATAACCCCAAGGTAATAGTAGAAGAAAATAACCTCCTCTGGTGGCAGATGAAAAAGAAGAATGAATGATATGATAGCCAAGAAAATATCAAGAATCAGAACTGGATGAAGCATTTTCACAAATCTTTTGTAAGTATGAAATAAGAAAGAAGATTGTAGGAGTGGTGAAAATAAATAAAACGGAAGAGGTTAATTTATAGCAAAATATCAGACATAGCAATCGAGGCAGATTACGCATTTAATCAAAGGAAATCCTAATTTCCTTAAATTCTGAAGAATCAAATCTTATTTAAATTATGAAGATTTTCTATTCCTTAAATTCCGAAAATCAATCGTTACTACATCAAGAGATAAAACGAATATCTATTCTCCATTTCACTCTATTACGATAACTTCTCTCATACGCTTCGAGTAATCGGATTGTTTTATCCGTATTATTCAATGGTGATAAAATTCTATTTACCAACTCATATTCGTCATGAAAACATTTTTATTGTCAGCCATGACGACCTCACTCAAATTTCGGGACGAAATTTCTTTAACGGGTAGGTACTGTGATGACCCGGAAATTTTTGACTAAATTTAAACTTAATCTTTAACGTTTTCGACACGATAAGCAAAGTCTGTAAAGTTGAATCTCAAAATTTTTGAACTATTCAATTACCTTTCGATTGTTCTCAACGATTCGCGAACAATTATAGGTAAATAGATACATATATATACCATAACTTGAAAACGTAACAAAGTGTTGAGTATATGATACTGTGCATTAAACTTATTGGTTTGATTATCTGATTGATATATTTAGATACAGAGTTAAAAGATTATGCCAAACGATTGAATTAAAAGATAATTATTGAGTCCCTTAAAGGATTATGATATTATTACGGGTCTCTGTTGTAAGGTCCACGTTGATTTGGGAAATCATTCATTCTTAACGGTATTCGGAATAAATGGTAAAGTGTTTGTTTAAATAACGTAATTTGGACACATACAATAATAAGGAATATCAACTGTTGGAATTAGATATATGAATAACTTGCGATATGTATTTTAAAACGTGTTTATTAATATCGAAAATATATATTTAACAATACGATAAAATATAATATTAACTTGGTCATAAAAACGAATTGTTATTATATATATATATTAACAAATAGTGAGACGATGATTTATAGAAGTAAATAATCAAAATACTCGAAAGTTTAAGATATACTTTGAGTGGTATAGTTTAGGGATAATTTAAGGCTATATTTTGACAAAGGTACGTGACACGAAATGTAAAATACAAGTTTTCTCAGCGTACGAAAGGACATTTGAAAAACTGGAACCGGGACATAAGTCGAGTGATGACGTACGACTTATCGGAACAAAAATTACAAGTCAACTATGCATGTGAATTTAATATAATATATAATTAATTATATAAATTAAATATATTATATATATTATATAAAATTATGTCGACAAACAAAAAGTTAAAAGTTTGTGAGCTGGATCAGAGGGCCATGCGATCGCATGGCCTTGAAGCACAAATCCCATGCAATCGCATGGGGTACTTTTTCAGAAAAGGTACTATAAATTCAATTGTTTTGATCGAACATCACACACACTTACACAGATATAGATATATACTCCGTAATATTTATATTATTTATATTATTATTATTATTATTAATATTATTATTATAATTATTATTATTAAAGATTAATATTAATCTTATTATTATCAGTAGTATTAATATTATTTTTATTAGTATTATACATAAAATACTACGACGAGGTCATGTTCAAACGATTTCAAAAATGATTTTCGAGTGAATTAAAGCTAAGGAAATTATGGGTTATTGCCAAGGAGGTTATGGGTAATGTTCGGGGGTATAATTGTGAATCAAACTTAGTGTTTATCATCTCCGTTACGTCTACGTACTTTTCTACAATATTGAATCTCAATATTAATGCGTAAGCATTTATATTTTATATTTTATAAATTAATAGTGTATACATACTAGTAATCGAGTGTATATATTTATACATGCTTGTATGCTAAATTTCGTCATTAAACAGTTTATAATAAATCACGAATTAAATACATATATTACGGGTAAACTGAAATGTCCCGTTCTTATTGATTAAAAACGTTCCATATTAATTGATTTCGTTGCGAGGTTTTGACCTCTATATGAGACGTTTTTCAAAGACTGCATTCATTTTAAAACAAACCATAACCTTTATTTCATCAATAAAGGTTTTAAAAAGCTTTACGTAGATTATCAAATAATGATAATCTAAAATATCCTGTTTACACACGACCATTACATAATGGTTTATAATACAAATATGTTACAACAAAATAAGTTTCTTGAATGCAGTTTTTACACAATATCATACAAACATGGACTCCAAATCTTGTCCTTATTTTAGTATGCAACAGCGGAAGCTCTTAGTATTCACCTGAGAATAAACATGCTTTAAATGTCAACAAAAATGTTGGTGAGTTATAGGTTTAACCTATATATATCAAATCGTAACAATAGACCACAAAATTTCATATTTCAATACACATCCCATACATAGAGATAAAAATCATTCATATGGTGAACACCTGGTAACCGACATTAACAAGATGCATATATATAAGAATATCCCCATCATTCCGGGACACCCTTCGGATATGATATAAATTTCGAAGTACTAAAGCATCCGGTACTTTGGATGGGGTTTGTTAGGCCCAATAGATCTATCTTTAGGATTCGCGTCAATTAGGGTGTCTGTTCCCTAATTCTTAGATTACCAGACTTAATAAAAAGGGGCATATTCGATTTCGATAATTCAACCATAGAATGTAGTTTCACGTACTTGTGTCTATTTTGTAAATCATTTATAAAACCTGCATGTATTCTCATCCCAAAAATATTAGATTTTAAAAGTGGGACTATAACTCACTTTCACAGATTTTTACTTCGTCGGGAAGTAAGACTTGGCTACTGGTTGATTCACGAACTTATAACAATATATACATATATATCAAAGTATGTTTAAAATATATTTACAACACTTTTAATATATTTTGATGTTTTAAGTTTATTAAGTCAGCTGTCCTCGTTAGTAACCTACAACTAGTTGTCCACAGTTAGATGTACAGAAATAAATCGATAAATATTATCTTGAATCAATCCACAACCCAGTGTATACGTATCTCAGTATTGATCACAACTTAAACTATATATATTTTGGAATCAACCTCAACCCTGTATAGCTAACTCCAACATTCACATATAGAGTGTCTATGGTTGTTCCGAAATATATATAGATGTGTCGACATGATAGGTCGAAACATTGTATACGTGTCTATGGTATCTCAAGATTACATAATATACAATACAAGTTGATTAAGTTATGATTGGAATAGATTTGTTACCAATTTTCACGTAGCTAAAATGAGAAAAATTATCCAATCTTGTTTTACCCATAACTTCTTCATTTTAAATCCGTTTTGAGTGAATCAAATTGCTATGGTTTCATATTGAACTCTATTTTATAAATCTAAACAGAAAAAGTATAGGTTTATAGTCGGAAAAATAAGTTACAAGTCGTTTTTGTAAAGGTAGTCATTTCAGTCGAAAGAACGACGTCTAGATGACCATTTTAGAAAACATACTTCCACTTTGAGTTTAACCATAATTTTTGGATATAGTTTCATGTTCATAATAAAAATCATTTTCTCAGAATAACAACTTTTAAATCAAAGTTTATCATAGTTTTTAATTAACTAACCCAAAACAGCCCGCGGTGTTACTACGACGGCGTAAATCCGGTTTTACGGTGTTTTTCGTGTTTCCAGGTTTTAAATCATTAAGTTAGCATATCATATAGATATAGAACATGTGTGTAGTTAATTTTAAAAGTTAAGTTAGAAGGATTAACTTTTGTTTGCGAACAAGTTTAGAATTAACTAAACTATGTTCTAGTGATTACGAGTTTAAACCTTCGAATAAGATAGTTTTATATATATGAATCGAATGATGTTATGAACATCATTACTACCTCAAGTTTAGTAGGTAAACCTACTGGAAGTGACAAGAAATGATCTAGCTTCAAAGGATCTTGGATGGCTTGAAAGTTCTTGAAGTAGGATCATGACACAAAAACAAGTTCAAGTAAGATTTTTACTCGAATTAAGATAGTTTATAGTTATAGAAATTGAATCAAATTTTGAATATGAATATTAACTTGAATAAGAAAGATAACCTACTGTATATAACAAAGGTTTCTTGATCTTAGATGATTACTTGGAATGGATTAGAAAGCTTGGAAGTAAATTAGTAAACTTGAAGGGATTTTTGAAGTGTTCTTGAAGTGTTCTTCCTATGATGATTATAGCTTGATTCTTGAAGTGATTTTTGATGAAGATGATGATTAACTACTGGAAAAATACGTTCATAATAGTGTGTGTGTGTGTGTGTGTGTTGAGAGAGAATTAGAAAGAGAATTGGAAGTGAAATGGAGTGAATGATGAGTGGTAATTGGTGAGTGGTGAGTGGGGTTAAAAGGAGTTCTAGTTAGTTGACTAGCTCATGGTAGAAGTTAAAATTGATTAGTCATACATGATATAATCAAGAGTGAAATCCCATGCTAGTTCCTATTGGTATATACTCATAGTAAGTACGTTTTGAAGCTGTGTATAATACGGGTAAGAATACGACTAGAATTCTTGATGAAAGAAAAAAATGGGAAAGTAACTGTAACCATTTTCGTTAAGTATGAGTGTTTTGATATATGTCTTGAAGTCTTCCAAAAGTATTTTAATACATCTAAATACACTACATGTATATACATTTTTAACTGAGTCGTTAAGTCATCGTTAGTCGTTACATGTAAGTGTTGTTTTGAAACCTTTAAGTTAACGATCTCAATTAATGTTGTTAACCCATTGTTTATTATATCTAATGAGATGTTAAATTATTATATTATCATGATATTATGATATATTAATATATCTTAATATGATATATATACATTTAAATGTCGTTACAACGATAATCGTTACATATATGTCTCGTTTCGAAATCCTTAAGTTAGTAGTCTTGTTTATATGTATATAACTCATTGTTAATATACTTATGGAGATAATTACTTATCATAATCTCATGTTAACCATATGTATATCCATATATATATCGTCATGTCGTTTTTACAAGTTTTAACGTTCGTGAATCGCCGGTCAACTTGGGTGGTCAATTGTCTATATGAAACATATTTCAATTAATCAAGCCTTAACAAGTTTGATTGCTTAACATGTTGGAAACATTTAATCATGTAAATATCAATCTCAATTAATATATATAAACATGGAAAAGTTTGGGTCACTACAGTACCTACCCGTTAAATAAATTTCGTCACGAAATTTTAAGCTGTTGAAGGTGTTGACGAATCTTCTGGAAATAGATGCGGGTATTTCTTCTTCATCTGATCTTCACGCTCCCTGGTGAACTCGGGTCCTCTAAGAGCATTCCATCGAACCTTAACAATTGGTATCTTGTTTTGCTTAAGTCTTTTAACCTCACGATCCATTATTTCGACGGGTTCTTCGATGAATTGGAGTTTTTCGTTGATTTGGATTTCATCTAATGAAATAGTGAGATCTTCTTTAGCAAAACATTTCTTCAAATTCGAGACGTGGAAAGTGTTATGTACAGCCGCGAGTTGTTGAGGTAACTCAAGTCGGTAAGCTACTGGTCCGACACGATCAATAATCTTGAATGGTCCAATATACCTTGGATTTAATTTCCCTCGTTTACCAAATCGAACAACGCCTTTCCAAGGTGCAACTTTAAGCATAACCATCTCTCCAATTTCAAATTCTATATCTTTTCTTTTAATGTCAGCGTAGCTCTTTTGTCGACTTTGGGCGGTTTTCAACCGTTGTTGAATTTGGATGATCTTCTCGGTAGTTTCTTGTATAATCTCCGGACCCGTAATCTGTCTATCCCCCACTTCACTCCAACAAATCAGAGACCTGCACTTTCTACCATAAAGTGCTTCAAACGGCGCCATCTCAATGCTTGAATGGTAGCTGTTGTTGTAGGAAAATTCTGCTAATGGTAGATGTCGATCCCAACTGTTTCCGAAATCAATAACACATGCTCGTAGCATGTCTTCAAGCGTTTGTATCGTCCTTTCGCTCTGCCCATCAGTTTGTGGATGATAGGCAGTACTCATGTCTAGACGAGTTCCTAATGCTTGCTGTAATGTCTGCCAGAATCTTGAAATAAATCTACCATCCCTATCAGAGATAATAGAGATTGGTATTCCATGTCTGGAGATGACTTCCTTCAAATACAGTCGTGCTAACTTCTCCATCTTGTCATCTTCTCTTATTGGTAGGAAATGTGCTGATTTGGTGAGACGATCAACTATTACCCAAATAGTATCAAAACCACTTGCAGTCCTTGGCAATTTAGTGATGAAATCCATGGTAATGTTTTCCCATTTCCATTCCGGGATTTCGGGTTGTTGAAGTAGACCTGATGGTTTCTGATGCTCAGCTTTGACCTTAGAACACGTCAAACATTCTCCTACGTATTTAGCAACATAGGCTTTCATACCCGGCCACCAAAAATGTTTCTTGAGATCCTTGTACATCTTCCCCGTTCCAGGATGTATTGAGTATCTGGTTTTATGAGCTTCTCTAAGTACCATTTCTCTTATATCTCCAAATTTTGGTACCCAAATCCTTTCAGCCCTATACCGGGTTCCATCTTCCCGAATATTAAGATGCTTCTCCGATCCTTTGGGTATTTCATCCTTTAAATTTCCCTCTTTTAAAACTCCTTGTTGCGCCTCCTTTATTTAAGTAGTAAGGTTATTATGAATCATTATATTCATAGATTTTACTCGAATGGGTTCTCTGTCCTTCCTGCTCAAGGCATCGGCTACCACATTTGCCTTCCCCGGGTGGTAACGAATCTCAAAGTCGTAATCATTCAATAATTCAATCCACCTACGCTGCCTCATATTCAGTTGTTTCTGATTAAATATGTGTTGAAGACTTTTGTGGTCGGTATATATAATACTTTTGACCCCATATAAGTAGTGCCTCCAAGTCTTTAATGCAAAAACAACCGCGCCTAATTCCAAATCATGCATCGTATAATTTTGTTCGTGAATCTTCAATTGTCTAGATGCATAAGCAATCACCTTCGTTCGTTGCATTAATACACAATCGAGACCTTGCTTTGATGCGTCACAATAAATCACAAAATTATCATTCCCTTCAGGCAATGACAATATAGGTGCCGTAGTTAGCTTTTTCTTCAATAACTGGAACGCTTTCTCTTGTTCATCATTCCATTCAAATTTCTTCCCTTTATGCGTTAATGCAGTCAAGGGTTTTGCTATTCTGGAAAAGTCTTGGATGAACCTTCTGTAGTAACCAGCTAGTCCTAAAAACTGGCGTATGTGTTTCGGAGTTTTCGGGGTTTCCCACTTTTCAACAGTTTCTATCTTTGCCGGATCCACCTTAATACCTTCTTTGTTCATTATGTGATCGAGGAATTGAACTTCTTCCAACCAAAATGCACACTTTGAAAACTTAGCGTACAATTCTTCCTTCCTCAATACTTCTAACACCTTTCTCAAATGTTCACCGTGTTCTTGGTCATTCTTTGAGTAAATAAGTATGTCATCAATGAAAACAATGACAAACTTGTCAAGGTATGGTCCACACACTCGGTTCATAAGGTCCATGAACACAGCTGGTGCATTAGTTAAACCAAACGGCATGAGCATAAACTCGTAATGACCGTAACGTGTTCTGAAAGCAGTCTTTGGAATATCATCTTCTTTCACTCGCATTTGATGATACCCGGAACGTAAGTCAATCTTTAAATAAACAGACGAGCCTTGTAGTTGATCAAATAAGTCATCGATTCTCGGTAGTGGGTAGCGGTTCTTGATGGTAAGTTTGTTCAACTCTCGGTAGTTGATACACAACCTGAATGTACCATCTTTCTTCTTGACAAACAAAACAGGAGCTCCCCACGGTGATGTGCTTGGTCGAATGAAACCACGCTCTAAAAGTTCTTGTAATTGGCTTTGCAGTTCTTTCATCTCGCTGGGTGCGAGTCTGTAAGGAGCACGAGCTATTGGTGCAGCTCCTGGTACAAGATCTATTTGAAATTCAACGGATCGCTGTGGGGGTAATCCCGGTAATTCTTTCGGAAATACATCGGGAAATTCTTTTGCAATGGGAACATCATTGATGCTCTTTTCTTCAGTTTGTACTTTCTCGACGTGTGCTAGAATAGCATAGCAACCTTTTCTTATTAGTTTTTGTGCCTTTAAATTACTAATAATATGTAGCTTCGTGTTGCCCTTTTCTCCGTACACCATTAAGGGTTTTCCTTTTTCTCGTATAATGCGAATTGCATTTTTGTAACAAACGATCTCTGCTTTCACTTCTTTCAACCAGTCCATACCGATTATCACATCAAAACTCCCTAACTCTACTGGTATCAAGTCAATCTTAAATGTTTCGCTAACCAGTTTAATTTATCGATTTCGACATATATTCTCTGCTGAAATTAATTTACCATTTGTAATTCGAGTGAAAATTTACTATCCAAAGGCGTCAATGGACAACTTAATTTAGCACAAAAATCTCTACTCATATAGCTTCTATCCGCACCCGAATCAAATAAAACGTAAGCAGATTTATTGTCAATAAGAAACGTACCCGTAACAAGCTCCGGGTCTTCCTGTGCCTCTGCCGCATTAATATTTAAAACTCTTCCGCGGCCTTGTCCATTCGTGTTCTCCTGGTTCGGGCAATTTCTAATAATGTGGCCCGGTTTTCCACATTTATAACAAACTACATTGGCATAACTTGCTCCGACACTACTTGCTCCGCCATTAATCGTTCCGACACCATTTTTTCCTTTCGTTCTATTAACCCCTGGTCCGTAGACCTCACACTTCACCGCGCTATGACCATTTCTTTTACACTTGTTGCAAAATTTGGTGCAGAACCCCGAGTGATACTTTTCACACCTTTGGCATAGCTGCTTCTGATTGTTGTTGTTGTTGCGGTTATTATTGTTGTTGGGATGATTGTTGTAGTTGCTGTTGTTGTTGTTGTTGTTGGGCTGTTTGTTGTAGTTGCGATTGATGTTGCGATTGTTGGGATAATTGTTGCGATTATTGTTGTAATTGCTGTTGTTGTTGTATTGGTGATTCTTATCACCGTTTTCCTCCCACTTTCTTTTGACTTGCTTCACATTGGCCACTTCAGCAGTCTGTTCTTTAATTCTTTCTTCAATCTGGTTCACTAGTTTGTGAGCCATTCTACATGCCTGTTGTATGGAGGCGGGCTCGTGTGAACTTATATCTTCTTGGATTCTTTCCGGTAATCCTTTCACAAACGCGTCGATCTTCTCTTCCTCATCTTCGAATGCTCCCGGACACAATAGGCACAATTCTGTGAATCGTCTTTCGTACGTGGTAATATCAAATCCGTGGGTTCGTAACCCTCTAAGTTCTATCTTGAGCTTATTGACCTCGGTTCTGGGACGGTACTTCTCGTTAATCAAGTGCTTGAATGCTGACCACAGTAGTGCGTACGCATCATCTTGTCCCACTTGCTCTAGATAGGTATTCCACCATGTTAACGCAGAACCTGTGAAGGTATGCGTAGCGTACTTCACTTTGTCCTCTTCAGTACACTTACTTATGGCAAACACCGATTCGACCTTCTCGGTCCACCGTTTCAATCCGATCGGTCCTTCGGTTCCATCAAATTCCAAAGGTTTGCAGGCAGTGAATTCTTTGTAGGTGCATCCTACACGATTTCCTGTACTGCCAGATCCAAGGTTATTGTTGGTATGTAGCGCAGCCTATACTGCGGCTATGTTTGAAGCTAGAGAAGTACGGAATTCGTCTTCATTCATATTCACGGTGTGTCGAGTAGTCGGTGCCATTTCCTTCAAAATAGTCAAATGGAACAAGTTAATCATACAGAATATTAAGAGTAGTTAATAGTATTTCGTAGCATAATATGAACTCATTTATAAAAGCTTTTTCTTCATATTAGCGTTTTATAAGTTTAAATTCGGGTAGTACCTACCCGTTAAGTTCATACTTAGTAGCTAATATACAATTCAACTACTACAATTCTATATGAAAAACTGATTGTAATAATATTTCGCGTTCAAACTTTTATACAATATTTTACAAACTTACAATACCGCTTATTTTACATAAAGCATGAAATATAGCACACAATAACTTTGATACAAGATAGTTGTGAAGAAAATTCTAGCTAGTACACAAGTCGTTCAGCAAAGGCAATAAAGACACGTAATTCATACGTCCAGAAACAAGTCATGCATTCTGGTTTTACTAGGACTACTTCCCATCCTTGGTCTTGTGGAACATAACCGTTATGGCCGTTGATAAGACAGCGTGTTGTAACGTCGTCAAAGGGACGAGGGTTACGTAATGACCAACAGTCTCGTAATAACCTAAAAACCTCATTTCTTACCCCAATTACCGACTCCGTCACTTGTGGGAACGTTTTGTTTAATAGTTGTAGCCCGATGTTCTTGTTCTCACTTTGGTGAGAAGCGAACATTACTAACCCGTAAGCATAACATGCTTCTTTATGTTGCATGTTAGCCGCTTTTTCTAAATCACGAAGTCCTATATTCGGATATACTGAGTCAAAATAATTTCTTAACCCGTTGCGTAAAATAGCATTTGGGTTCCCCGCAATATATGCGTCAAAGTAAACACATCGTAACTTATGGATTTCCCAATGTGATATCCCCCATCTTTCGAACGAAAGCCTTTTATAAACCAAGGCATTCTTGGAACGTTCTTCGAATGTCTTACAAACTGATCTCGCCTTAAATAGTTGTGCCGAGGAATTCTGACCGACTCTAGATAAGATTTCATCAATCATGTCTCCGGGTAGGTCTCTTAAAATATTAGGTTGTCTATCCATTTTGTGTTTTTATACTGTAAAATAGACAAGAGTTAGATTCATAAAAAAAATACTTATTAATACAAGCAATTTTTACATATATCATAAAACATAAGCACACTATATTACATATATTACACCACACGAATACAACTATCTTATTCCGACTCGCTCGTTTCTTCTTGTTCGGTTTTGGTTCGTTTTACCAAGTTTCTAGGGATATATTATGTTCCCCTAATACGAGCCGTCGTTGTCCACATTGGTTTAGAAAAACCTGGTGGTTTAGAGGTTCCCGGGTCATTGTTACAACTTAAGGACTTCGGGGGTTGACGATACATATAAAGTTCATCGGGGTTGGAATTAGATTTCTCTATTTTTATGCCCTTTCCCTTATTATTTTCTTTTGCCTTTTTAAATTCAGTTGGGGTAATTTCTATAACATCATCGAAATTCTTGTCGGAATCCGATTCATCGGAGAATTGGTAATCCTCCCAATATTTTGCTTCCTTGGCGGAAACACCATTGACCATAATTAACCTTGGTCGGTTGGTTGAGGATTCTCTTTTACTTAACTGTTTTATTATTTCTCCCACCGGTTCTATTTCTTCTTCCGGTTCCGATTCTTCTTCCGGTTCCGATTCTTCTTCCGGTTCCGACTCTTCTTCCGGTTCCTCTTCGGGAACTTGTGAATCAGTCCACGAATCATTCCAATTTAAATTTGACTCTTCATTATTATTAGGTGAGTCAATGGGACTTGTTCTAGAGGTAGACATCTATCACATAATATCAAACACGTTAAGAGATTAATATATCACATAATATTCATATGTTAAAAATATATAGTTTCCAACAAAAATGTCAAGCAATCATTTTTAAAGAAAACACGGTCGAAGTCCAGACTCACTAATGCATCCTAACAAACTCGATAAGACACACTAATGCAAATTTTCTGGTTCTCTAAGACCAACGCTCTAATACCAACTGAAATGTCCCGTTCTTATTGATTAAAAACGTTCCATATTAATTGATTTCGTTGCGAGGTTTTGACCTCTATATGAGATGTTTTTCAAAGACTGCATTCATTTTAAAACAAACCATAACCTTTATTTCATCAATAAAGGTTTTAAAAAGCTTTACGTAGATTATCAAATAATGATAATCTAAAATATCCTGTTTACACACGACCATTACATAATGGTTTACAATACAAATATGTTACAACAAAATAAGTTTCTTGAATGCAGTTTTTACACAATATCATACAAACATGGACTCCAAATCTTGTCCTTATTTTAGTATGCAACAGCAGAAGCTCTTAGTATTCACCTGAGAATAAACATGCTTTAAATGTCAACAAAAATGTTGGTGAGTTATAGGTTTAACCTATATATATCAAATCGTAACAATAGACCACAAGATTTCATATTTCAATACACATCCCATACATAGAGATAAAAATCATTCATATGGTGAACACCTGGTAACCGACATTAACAAGATGCATATATATAAGAATATCCCCATCATTCCGGGACACCCTTCGGATATGATATAAATTTCGAAGTACTAAAGCATCCAGTACTTTGGATGGGGTTTGTTAAGCCCAATAGATCTATCTTTAGGATTCGCGTCAATTAGGGTGTCTGTTCCCTAATTCTTAGATTACCAGACTTAATAAAAAGGGGCATATTCGATTTCGATAATTCAACCATAGAATGTATTTTCACGTACTTGTGTCTATTTTGTAAATCATTTATAAAACCTGCATGTATTCTCATCCCAAAAATATTAGATTTTAAAAGTGGGACTATAACTCACTTTCACAGATTTTTACTTCGTTGGGAAGTAAGAGACTTGGCCACTGGTTGATTCACGAACCTATAACAATATATACATATATATCAAAGTATGTTTAAAATATATTTACAACACTTTTAATATATTTTGATGTTTTAAGTTTATTAAGTCAGCTGTCCTCGTTAGTAACCTACAACTAGTTGTTCACAGTTAGATGTACAGAAATAAATCGATAAATATTATCTTGAATCAATCCACAACCCAGTGTATACGTATCTCAGTATTGATCACAACTCAAACTATATATATTTTGGAATCAACCTCAACCCTGTATAGCTAACTCCAACATTCACATATAGAGTGTCTATGGTTGTTCCGAAATATATATAGATGTGTCGACATGATAGGTCGAAACATTGTATACGTGTCTATGGTATCTCAAGATTACATAATATACAATACAAGTTGATTAAGTTATGGTTGGAATAGATTTGTTACCAATTTTCACGTAGCTAAAATGAGAAAAATTATCCAATCTTGTTTTACCCATAACTTCTTCATTTTAAATCCGTTTTGAGTGAATCAAATTGCTATGGTTTCATATTGAACTCTATTTTATGAATCTAAACATAAAAAGTATAGGTTTATAGTCGGAAAAATAAGTTACAAGTCGTTTTTGTAAAGGTAGTCATTTCAGTCGAAAGAACGACGTCTAGATGACCATTTTAGAAAACATACTTCCACTTTGAGTTTAACCATAATTTTTGGATATAGTTTCATGTTCATAATAAAAATCATTTTCTCAGAATAACAACTTTTAAATCAAAGTTTATCATAGTTTTTAATTAACTAACCCAAAACAGCCCGCGGTGTTACTACGACGGCGTAAATCCGGTTTTACGGTGTTTTTCGTGTTTCCAGGTTTTAAATCATTAAGTTAGCATATCATATAGATATAGAACATGTGTGTAGTTAATTTTAAAAGTCAAGTTAGAAGGATTAAGTTTTGTTTGCGAACAAGTTTAGAATTAACTAAACTATGTTCTAGTGATTACGAGTTTAAACCTTCGAATAAGATAGTTTTATATATATGAATCGAATGATGTTATGAACATCATTACTACCTCAAGTTTAGTAGGTAAACCTACTGGAAGTGACAAGAAATGATCTAGCTTCAAAGGATCTTGGATGGCTTGAAAGTTCTTGAAGTAGGATCATGACACAAAAACAAGTTCAAGTAAGATTTTTACTCGAATTAAGATAGTTTATAGTTATAGAAATTGAATCAAATTTTGATTATGAATATTACCTTGAATAAGAAAGATAACCTACTGTATATAACAAAGGTTTTTTGATCTTAGATGATTACTTGGAATGGATTAGAAAGCTTGGAAGTAAATTAGTAAACTTGAAGGGATTTTTGAAGTGTTCTTCCTATGATGATTATAGCTTGATTCTTGAAGTGATTTTTGATGAAGATGATGATTAACTACTGGAAAAATACGTTCATAATAGTGTTTGTGTGTGTTGAGAGAGAATTAGAAAGAGAATTGGAAGTGAAATGGAGTGAATGATGAGTGGTAATTGGTGAGTGGTGAGTAGGGTTAAAAGGAGTTCTAGTTAGTTGACTAGCTCATGGTAGAAGTTAAAATTGATTAGTCATACATGACATAATCAAGAGTGGAATCCCATGCTAGTTCCTATTGGTATATACTCATAGTAAGTACGTTTTGAAGCTGTGTATAATACGGGTAAGAATACGACTAGAATTCTTGATGAAAGAAAAAAATGGGAAAGTAACTGTAACCATTTTCGTTAAGTATGAGTGTTTTGATATATGTCTTGAAGTCTTCCAAAAGTATTTTAATACATCTAAATACACTACATGTATATACATTTTTAACTGAGTCGTTAAGTCATCGTTAGTCGTTACATGTAAGTGTTGTTTTGAAACCTTTAAGTTAACGATCTCAATTAATGTTGTTAACCCATTGTTTATTATATCTAATGAGATGTTAAATTATTATATTATCATGATATTATGATATATTAATATATCATAATATGATATATATACATTTAAATGTCGTTACAACGATAATCATTACATATATGTCTCGTTTCGAAATCCTTAAGTTAGTAGTCTTGTTTATATGTATATAACTCATTGTTAATATACTTATGGAGATACTTACTTATCATAATCTCATGTTAACCATATCTATATCCATATATATATATCGTCATGTCGTTTTTACAAGTTTTAACGTTCGTGAATCGCCGGTCAACTTGGGTGGTCAATTGTCTATATGAAACATATTTCAATTAATCAAGCCTTAACAAGTTTGATTGCTTAACATGTTGGAAACATTTAATCATGTAAATATCAATCTCAATTAATATATATAAACATGGAAAAGTTCGGGTCACTACATAAAAGGTATATGATATACATGTTTTCGGAAAGCTGGCGAAAAATCAATAACTTTTCATTTAGATATCGAATAGTTTCGAGGAACGAATCAAAAGATATGGTCAACTGAATTATAATTGACATTAATTGGAATTGCTTTTTGAATCTGCAATTAATACTTAAACAACTTGTTTACGAGATTGATAAAATGGATTTTTGAATATTACCAACAGAGTAAATGAATCCTTATATAAGGTACGTCTCGTTTGTTGAACTATTGTCAAATTTAACTTTTTGAAACAACTTTGAATAACTTTTGTATGTCAATTTCCAGCATTAGGATTGTGATACACTATGACCTGACCTAGCTTGATAGACATTTATTGACCAACATATGTTCTCTAGGTTGAGATCTACGATTATTTGATATACCGAGTTTCGATCACATTACGATGAACAACTTTATGTGCTGCTAAGGTGAGTTTCATTTGCTCCCTTTTTAATTGCTTTTGCAATCTATATTTTTGGGCTGAGATTACATGCACTTTATTTTAAACGCAAAGGATACAAGTACATACTAAATTCTACACTGAGTTTGAACCGAAAATCCCT
Source organism: Rutidosis leptorrhynchoides (assembly GCF_046630445.1). Taxonomy (NCBI): domain Eukaryota; kingdom Viridiplantae; phylum Streptophyta; class Magnoliopsida; order Asterales; family Asteraceae; genus Rutidosis; species Rutidosis leptorrhynchoides. Next base: position 490,089,686 of record NC_092334.1, on the reverse strand, counting down.
TAGCTTTGGTAACTAGTAACTGCAAGTTATAAGAACTGGTGGGCGCGAGTAGTTGTATATGGATCCATAGGGCTTGATATCCCCGTCCGAGCTAGAGCACTAGCCTTTTAACGGACGTATGCTATTTGAGAAGCGTACATGTTGGTTTGCGTGTATTATTAAGATGATTATACAAAGGGTACAAATTATATATACGTTAAGTTTAGTTACCAGGGTGCTCAATTTCGTAGAATATTTTGATAAACATTTCTGGATTGAACAACTGAAATCTTGTGATCCACATTTATATACAGATTATGTGATGACCCGGGAATTTCCGACCAAATTTAAACTTAATCTTTATATGATTTCGATACGATAAACAAAGTCTGTAATGTTGAGTCTCGAAAATTTTGAAACTATGTTTATATATTCAATTAACCTTCAACTGTTCCCAATGATTCACGAACAACTGTTTGTAAATAAATACGTAAATATATATATATATATATATATATATATATATATATATATATATATATATATATATATATATATATATATATATATATATATATATATATATATATATATATATATATATATATATATATATATAAGAATACTATACATAAGTAATATTATAAATAATATTATAAATAACAAATATATAAATATTAAATATTCAGTATATGTTAATATTAGTAACTAAATTTAATTACAAATTTAAAATATAAAAGTCATATTATTAACCTTACTTTTATTATGAATGATAATATTAATATGTATATAAAAATATATAAAATTTGAGATGTACAAGTGTCACTATAATATTATTGACATTATTAATTCTATTATTATTATTATTATTATTATTATTAGCTACATCTATTATTAATAAAATTAATATTAAATATTAATGTTTATATAATTATCATTATTTCTAGTAATAATATTATTAAGTATCAACTATTATTACTAGTTACTTTATTAATAATATCAACATCGTTATAGTTGTTAAATATCAAAAATTGTAAGAATTTAAAATATACATATAAATAAACAAGATATATACATACATACATATATATAGATACATATACATATACGAGTACAAAATACAATATATACACATGTAACTATAGGTTAATACATATTTTCTATTTAAAGAATCAAATTTTGTTTAACGTTTCAATCATACTATAACAAGGTTTGTCTGTTGTCTTTAGATTCGTACGAACCAGAGAAAATCAAATGAACAAATCCAAATTCAGTTGAATTTCACTTTCAACTTTTATTTTTCCTTCTATTTCAAATTTATTCTCTGACACTAATTGATTTTTTAGGCAATCGATTCTTTTTGTCGTTAACTAACTCAATAATTTTCCTTCACCCTTCATATTCCATTACAACACTCTACCTCTTGGCTTTATCCTTTTGATCACCACCTTGAAAACCGTTGTTGTTGGAAGCCGCTACTGTAAGTACTAAATTTTGTTCTCGATTAGCATCACCATGAACAAACCGCCCCACTTTTGCTTCTTTCTTTTGTTTGATAACCAAACCACACGATCACCCAGTTGAGAGACGAACTATTCTTTAGTCACCGGACGTCACCTTTTAATCACCATTCTTGTTGATTATCCAACCATGCCACGAACCCATGTGTTGTTTTGCAACCCTCAATCGAATCCTCATCCTGTCGAGCTTAAATCCCAACTAAATCACGACTGCACCATTTAAACTGCTACAACTACCACTCGCTAAATCTTTATCCCGTTCATATACAATTTATAACCAAAACAAAACCACTCATCACCACTGTAACCATACGCCATCATGCTACCATACAATACCCCATCCGCCACTTTCAAGACTTTAAACATCACTTGTTCGTACCTTATTTATGTTATCGATAGTAGAACATTTTTTTTTCTTTCTCTCCCAAATGTTTACTGTGAAGTAAATATTTAAATTATGTTGAAAGCATGTTAAATGCAAGTTATGGGGTGTATCCTTTTGTGGCAGACAAACTCTAATGCACCCACTCAATTTCTTTTTGTTACAAAATGGGTTCGTTACTTTTCCTTAAAGTAGTATTGTGGCACCGAAATTCTCTATCAATTATGATTGATGATATAATATGGAAACATGATGTGGAGGTGTATGTTAAACCAAACAAACATACACGTTTAGATATTGGGCTCATATTAACTTATGGACTGCTATTACCAACAAAACTGGATTGCCACCTTGAGTGGGCTGCTGCGGTTCTTTTACACATAAAATCATAACCGCCGTTTGTTACCTGTTTTAATCAAACACCAATATAGATGATACTTGTGCAACTACTCGTTAATTGATGATGTTATGATTAGACGATGATGGTGACGAGCTGCTATTATTCATCACCATTATCATTCACTTTCTCGTACGTTCCTATCCGCTATTTGAACGAATGAAAGAACCATCCCTCAAACCTCTGCTACTCGATGCTTGTTTCAAACGAACCCTATAACCAATAATTCATCATTCAAATCCCTTAAATTAAAACCTGATGCAGTTGTTACAATTGGACCGAAGACTTGTGTGGACTAACAAGTTTAGTTCCTAGTTGGGCTCGTGGTTTTGCATTTACGCCAATACAAATTTTTGATAATAAAGACGGGTTTATAATTAGAATATGATGATAAGGGTGGTAGAGGCTGATGAGGATTTGGTGATTGATACCATAAGATAGAGATAATGATGGATAATATTGGATAATGATGATGAGTAATAGAAGAAGAAGGTGGAAACTGAGTAAGGGTTAAATAAAATCAAACTGGGTTATATAACAGAAAAATCAAAACGGACGAGTGGTTAAGTGTTGGTTCGGGTATCCAGGAGGTCTTGGGTTCAATCCTTGCTGAGTGCAACTCTTTTTAAAATGAGCTTATAAGGTAGTTTATTTATCAATTATTATTATGATCATTATTATTGTTATAATTATTATTATGATTGTATTATTAGTAATATAATAATTATTATTAATATCATGGGTACAAGTATTATAAATATTACTGACGTTATTATTACTATTATTATTATTATTATTATTAAAAGTACTACTAATGATACTATTATTATTATTACTTTAGCATTTTAGTATCATTAACATTATTAAGACTATGGTTACTATTATTATTATTATCATAAATGTAAGTAATATATTCACTATTATTACTATTATTATTAGTAACAATTATGATATTACTAGTAAATTTAAAACTTTAAGATTATTATCGTGATTATGATTATTATTATTATTATTATGAAAGTAATATAAATTAATATCATTTTTTTTATAAAAATTATCATTTTTATTATTATAACTATCATTATTATTTTTACTTAAATTGACATTGTTGATATCATTATTATTATCATTATAAAGAAACTACAACTTTTTAATTATTAGTATTAGTATTATTTTACCAAATAACAATTAGTACATAACACTATATTTAAAACATATAACATATTATTTATTAAAATAACAAGTATATTACTAATAATATAAATTTGTTCGATTACAATCATATGTGTTAATATATATATATATATATATATATATATATATATATATATATATATATATATATATATATATATATATATATAATATAATATAGGTTCGTGAATCCGAGGCCAACCCTGCATTGTTTTATTGTTCAATGTCGTCATATGTATTTTTACTACAAAATACATTAGGTGAGTTTCATTTGCCCTTTTTACTCTTTACGTTTTTGGGCTGAGAATACATGAAAATGCTTTATTAACTGTTTTACAATATTTATATGCGTGAGTTTCATTACTCCCTTTTTAAATGCTTTTACAATATATATTTTTGGGACTGAGAATACATGCGCTGTTTTTTTATAACTATTTTATGAAATAGACACAAGTAATCGAAACTACATTATATGGTTGAATTATCGAAATCGAATATGCCCCTTTTTATTAAGTCTGGTAATCTAAGAATTAGGGAACAGACACCCTAATTGACGCGAACTCTAAAGATAGATCTATCGGGCCCAACAAGCCCCATCCAAAGTACCGGATGCTTTAGTACTTCGAAATTTATATCATGTCCGAAGGAGGATCCCGGAATGATGGGGATATTCTTATATGTATATTGTGAATGTCGGTTACCAGGTGTTCAATCCATATGAATGATTACTTTTGTCTCTATGCATGGGAAGTATATTTATGAGAAATGAAAATCTTGTGGTCTATTAAAATGATGGAAATGTTTATTTATGTTAAACTAATGAACTCACCAACCTTTTGGTTGACACTTTAAAGCATGTTTATTCCCAGGTACAAAAGAAATCTTCCGCTGTGCATTTGCTCATTTTAGAGACATTACTTGGAGTCATTCATGATATATTTCAAAAGACGTTGCATTCGAGTCGTCGATGTCATCAATATTATTATCAAGTCATTTATAGTTTAGATATATTATGAAGTGGTATGTATGCCGTCAACTTCCAATGTATTAAAAGTTTGTCTTTTCAAAAATGAATGCAATGTTTGTAAAATGTATCATATAGAGGTCAAGTACCTCGCGATGTAATCAACTGTTGCGAATCGTTTATAATCAATATGGACTTCGTCCGGATGGATTAGGACGGGTCCTTTCAGTTGGTATCAGAGCGGTGGTCTTAGTGAACCGGGTCTGCATTAGTGTGTCTAACTGATAAGTCGTTGGGATGCATTAGTGAGTCTGGACTTCGACCGTGTCTGCATGTCAAAAGTTTTGCTTATCATTTTTGTCAGAAATCAATTGTTTATCATCCTTAGTAAATTACCTGCTTACTATTCTTAGTCTAGACACATCTTATTGCATTGACTGCATGAATAGTGTATAGACAAAATTCATATCTTAGCGTATCTGCTAATTCATATCTTAGCGTATCTGTTATTGTTATCTTTACCTGACAGTTTCCGTAGATTCCTCCGTAACTTATGAGATTTTAGTATTACATATGCATATGTAAATTATGTATTGCAGGATACTAATCTACATCCTATAATCTATTTCTTATCGAAAATCCTTCATCTGAGCGTACGAGATAAATCCTTTAACTAGTTCGAGTCCCTCAAATTCCGACAGCTATTCCGATAGTTATTCCGACAGTTATTCCGAATGGATAGTCATCTAAGCTCCGGAAGCAACGTCAACAGAATGAATCAACCAATCATCCATCCCCAATTCATCTGATGGATTCGTAGTCGACTTAATAAATGGAGACGCGCAGAAGGCGATCCCTTCCATTAACGGAATTCACCTTTTGGCGAAGAACCTGAAGCACTTACCGGTGAACCTGTTCGTAACACCATTTTCACCCTCACTTCTCGAATATCTCGCCACGACTATATCATAACTCAGATTCTAAACCTTATTCATCCGCTCGTTCCGACCGACAATCATCCCGGAGTAATACAAGAAGTCAATGAACTTCGCGCTCTAGTAATCAATTTGGAGAATATGGTGCAAAACGTACCAGCTTTAGCAACATCACCAGCATCAACATCAATACCAGTACCACCAACAACTCAAGTTCACATCATACACCTCAACAATCAAATTGTGTACCTCGAGCATAATCATCAATCTGCGAATCATTCTACATCATTTATCTTCGTTCGACATGACGATTATGTAATCTTCAATGTTTTAGAGATTATATATTCTAGTTCTAACGGTAAATCAAATGAGATTAATATTATATTAACTTATTAAATCTATGATTACATCTGAAGAGAATATATATGTAAGTATATTTTCATAAAGATTGTAATTTAAAAAAATTCTTTCGTACAAACTGGTAATGGTGAAAATATTTTAACGGGTAGGTAATACCTGAGGAATATTTAGATTTCACATTAATAAGTTAAACTGTACATTCTTCGAATCTGATTCAACAGTCATTTACTATCATACTTACATCCACATATATATGAATCCGTTCACCACAGAATAACCATTTTTATTCTATTTCATATTTGGATTTTAACTTATCAGAATCCAGCAAGTGACATAATGAAGAAAACATTGGACAATTAAAATGAATTAAAATATTGATTATAACGAGTTGTAATTACTTGCATCCATAAATTTGCTTGAAAACCAAGGGACTAATGAGAGCGCGACATGTGGCGCGGAAATCACATGTGATTGAAAAAAAAAATTTAAAAAAAATTTCGAAAATTTTTTTTTGAATTTTTTTTTTTTCGAAATTTTTTTTCGAAATTTTTTTCGATTTTTTTTTACAATCACATGTGATTCTGAATGTCAATCACATGTGATTGTAAACCCAATCACATGTGATTATGCATGTCAAATTCAATCACATGTGATTGTAAAATCAATCACATGTGATTGTGCAGGTAAATCACATGTGATTGTAAAGAAAAATTAAAAAAAAAATTCGTAAAAAAAAAATTTCAAAATTTTAAAAAAAAAAAAATTTCGAAAAAAAAAGTTTTGAATTTTTTTTCAATCACATGTGATTTTCGTGCCACATGTCACGCTCTCATTGGTCCCTTAAATCTCAACTTAATTTATGGATTCAAATGAATATTATTCTGATTATAACATATGAAACTAAATAATTATTCAAGTCTACCACTTGATTTCATCTTAAACCTCATTTGTATCTTGACGATTACGATCTGCGTTCAAACCTTTCATGATTCTTGAAAACACCTCAATCGAGAGTATGAACCAACCGCACTTCATTTACGAAAGAAAAGATTGATGCATATAGGTATGCACCAGAGAACACTCGGAAACTGAGTAAACGTTTAACGTGTAATTGTGCTAATTCCTTTAGCGCTTTTATTACCGAAAATAACTTTGCAATCCATTTCCAAAATTAGTCAATTTTGTCACAGCTCCAACAAGTCAATTTCGATTTTCATTCGGATTAATCTTATTATAATCTTGATATATGTGCGTACTCTTTTGTTGTTACCGGGGAACCTTTTATATCCCACCATATTATCAGTAGACGTAGCAACAACCTCGTCGTTCCTTGGCTTAAATCTCTCTGACAAATCATTATATTTATTCATTGAAACCCTATCAAATACTCATCCGCATCTTGTAACGATAACTGCCATAACAATTACCGGGAATCAGCAATCAGTACTTTGAAAACTCACAGCATATCTACATCAACAGTTATATGTATAACATTTATCTTTTAGAATTATGGTCTTTCATTCTGAAATTCTGAACAGTACTCAGTCTGCAAAACAATATTCTGAATGTTGAAAAATCTGAATGAAGCAGCAGAAACTGTAGACAACCGTAAACGACCTTAATCGTCGGAAGTTTAATGATAAAGAATAGTATGTTGGAAAAGCCCAGAAAAATTAGAACTGCAAAACGGATTAAGCTAACTACGAAGGAGACCAAGGGCAAATACAAGGACCATACCCTATATTCAAAGGATCCAGATGATTCTGTATTCGATGAAATCTTTAGAGAATATTCTACTCCGAAGTCATGTTAAAATCTTGCGAAAAATCTTTCTTCGTCAACCATCGAACTTAGAAATTCCAAAAAATATCATCATCAATATCTTCGATATTTCTGAGGATATTTTCATAAATATTCTCGTCCGAAATTATATACCTCTTCTTGCTTTCTGTGTATCATTATATTGGAAACATTCAATAGAAAATTTAGCACCGAAAAGCGGATTATGCGAAATATGAAGGAAACCGTGGACAAATCACAAAGAATAAGTTTGACTTCAAAGAATCCAAATGATTCAATGCCTGCTGAAGCCTTTAGCAAATGTCTTGCTCCTTACTCTAAACCCTTGTGGACGATATTCTTCATCATCCTCCGATCATAGATATTTCAAGATATCATCGTATCTTTCATTATAAATATCCTCCATATTTCTGAAGATATTTTTATAACTATTCTTATTTGAAATCATTAATCTCTTCGTGCTATCAGGTTACATCATATAGAAACTGTTAGTTTCTAAATTCTGTAAACTTTCGAACTTAAAATATAAATGTTATTGAAGTAATGTTGGGAACTGATACATGAGTTAGTATAATATAATGACACTTGATCAACGTGATTATATTACAGTAATTCATGCTGAGTTTCCAATGGAACATGATGATTCACAGATTATAACGTCATCATGTGCCATGTTACATAATTCTTTCATTCTGCTTAACTTCTGAACATATCAAGAAAATATATTCTTGATAATTCTATTCTCAGTGATTCAGGTAATTTGACAAAACAAATCGTGCTACTATCTTTCCT